>NW_011958687.1:0-1623 GCF_000949405.1 Vollenhovia emeryi | reverse complement strand
CTTGGTCAATTATCTGCTTTACAGAACAGTCTAAAGACTCGAAACCCATCTAGTGTCACAGTTTGCATTAAATTTCATGTCTAGAGTCACAGTTTGCTTTAAATTCCTTGTTATAAACACTTGATGACCCATCTAGAGTATCTCCGAAACTATTCGAGTCCGACCCTTATATATATATATGAAATGACTCGGGAAGACATCCCCAACAACATATTTAAAAATGAAGCAAATCGGAGAGGAGGCCCCTTTTATGCATAATTACCACAATTGCTGTTTGCATCGCACACTTAAGTAATTTAAATCATATTTTTTAGGAAAGATATACTAATAAAGTTTGGAAAGTTTAGAAAATTAAATAAAAATTTTGAACCTGAAAGTAACTGTTTTGAAAACTGTAACAATGTTATCTAATATCTTCTTACAATAAATACGAGAATAAAATATATGCGATGTATAAAATGACAATTCGTTTTAAATGTTATCGATTTCAAATATTGCTATAATACACGTAGGCTTCATATTTGTATTTTGAAGATCGATGTAATTGTAATGTAGCTACAACTCCGCTGTTGCACGTTGTGCCCGCGTCAATTACCTTTTATTTTAATTTGAAGTAATGGTTCTGTTAATGGTACATTTAAATGTAACATCTCACAGACCCGTTGCCTTGAAATGGATGGTTTAGGAGAGATTAATGCACACGTTTAACTCTGGAATATATATAAACGTCTATTGATCCATTATGCATTGAAATGTACCCGAATAAAGCTTTCAGAATAGAACTTATTGTTATTGACATATTATTGACTAGTTGGTTATTTACTGGTACACTTTGATGTCATATTAAGCAGTAAAATAATTATTATTATGTACGTAAGGCGTGTGAAAATTATATAAAATTTAAGATTGTAAAGGAAAAATAATAGAAAATCTTTCAGTTAAAGTATGCGTGTGCTTGTGTCAAAGTGTCAAATAACAGTAAAGTAAGTTTTCCAAAAGAGAAATTGATTTTAAATCCTGTAAAAATATCTCGTGTGCTTTTTATTAAGCATTCTATACATTTTAAAAAAATAAAATTTCAGAAAGTGAGAATACTATAAAGATAAAATATATGAATAATATTTATACAGAGTCAAAAATACTTAATATGAAAAACATCATACTTTATATCACATTTCTGAGTTTATTGCTAGCTTCATTAGATAATTAATGAGAAATATAGGAAAAAACTGACACATTTAAAATATAAAGCTTTTATTGAAATGCTTTTATGGTGCTCGTATATCGTGAACAATAAAAAGCGGAATGAAATGTTTGCTCTTTCCCCTTATGTCTGTAATTTCAAGTAAAGTAAAAATGATAAAAGAAAAACCGGTAGGTGAGGCCAATGCGAGCCGTGCGCGGAAATTAAAACGCAATCTTATTCGGTGTCAAAGACGTTTAATATTCTAAATTTACATACGTTTCGATCCCATTCGGATAATCGTCAGTGTAACAAAACCTGTACAAAAATTATATTTAAATATTTATAATCTAAGATACGTAGTAGGGAAATGTTTAGATGCGTTTCTCTCTCTCTCTCTCTCTCTCTCTCTCTCTCTCTCTCTCTCTCTCTCTCTCTCT
>NW_011958686.1:0-1622 GCF_000949405.1 Vollenhovia emeryi | reverse complement strand
GGGTCTCCACATCGACGCGAGATGGACATTTGAGGGCCATGTCCTCAAGCTGGCTCCCAGATTGGGTATGGTGGCAAATTCACTGTCACGTCTGATGCCCAATCTGGGAGGCCCCAGCGGGCGGGTGAGGAGGCTTTATGCGAGCGTGGTGCACTCCATAATGTTATACGGAGCACCGGTGTGGATGGATGCGGTGCGGGGGAATAGAAAGGCGCTAGCGATTCTACTCCAGGCACAGAGGAGAATGGCGGTCCGTATAACAAGAAGTTATAGAACGGTGTCGCATGCCGCCGCGACGTTGATGGCAGGAATTCCTCCTGCAGATCTGCTCGCGGAGGTCTATACAAAGACATACGAGCGGATTGCTTGTATGAAGGAGGCGGGTGCCCCTGTAACGGGGCGAATCAGAAGGCAGATTAGCCTCCAAGAGAAGGAAGGCATGAGGGAGAGATGGAGGGCCCGGTTATCAAGGCCGGACACCGCAGGTCAACGTACCGTCCAGGCCATCCTCCCTAATTTCGATGCCTGGCTCGACCGAGCGTGGCCTAGAGCGTCGTACCGGACGACACAAATGTTGTCCGGGCACGGGTGCTTTGGGCGATACTTGTGCCGAATCAAGAGGGAGCGAACGCCTATCTGCCACCACTGTGGCGAGGCAGAAGACACACCGGCCCACACGCTAGAAGACTGCCCGGCTTGGGAGGTGCAAAGAGAGAGCCTAAAAGAGGTAGTGGGGGATGACCTTTCCCTCAGAGAGGTCGTGAGAGCGGTCACGGAGGGTGAACCAGAGTGGAGGGCGTTCTCCTCCTTCTGCGAACATGTGATGTCGCAGAAGGAGGAGGCGGAGCGCATCCGTAGGGGGGAGAGCGAACCCTCGGGGACGCAGCAGAGAGGCGGCGCAAGAGGCAGACGAGGAAGAAGAAGAGGCGTACTTGCGCACTTGCGCAGAGATTAAGAGGGTGGTGGTGGCCCGTTACGGGTAGCCACCCTCCTAACGCGTTTCAAATGAAACGCCGAGTGACGGGGGGCGATGCAGCAGCAACCAAGTTGCAATCCAGAGGCCCGCCAGGGGAGGAAGTTACGTTGGGCCCGCAGGGGGCCCTGCAGCAGAGGCTGGCCAAAGCTGGTCCATCGAGGAGGTGCGGTCTGGAGGAGGGGGGCGGGATTCGTGGGTGGGCTGGCCCCTCCCCAAAGAAAAGGGGGGGCGTCAGTGCGCCCGCTACCTTCCCCCCTCCCTCGGGCAGGCACACTGACCAATAAAGGGTCAGGAAGAGGGAGATTTCCCTGCAAGGCGTCCGGGACCCGCCTAAGAATAGGCCCGGGGTATCTCCTGCCTGGCGTAAGAGGCGTCCTAAAAGGAGAAGAATCTGGGAAGCAGGGAAATCCCAGGGGGCGGATCAGGGGCTGAGGACCCCTGGCTCGCCCGCCCCCACAACATCTAGGGGGCGCGGCGGGGGCCCGGTGGCACCCCCGTCGCGACGCGTTCACGCGTCAGAAGAACGCTCGATCCCAACGAGCGTAACTCTTGGCTTAGCCAAAGAGCCGAGACGGGCGCGCCATACAAAGGTGCGCGGCGCCGAACGGGTCAGGATGGAAATGTGTAGCAGTCCCCGGCCCGTTCG
>NW_011958685.1:0-1622 GCF_000949405.1 Vollenhovia emeryi | reverse complement strand
AAACCGAGGCCGAATGGAAATTAACGATAGACCTCGAAGTAAAAGCCCTAGGAGTCAGGCATCAGCAACTAATAGAATTCGACGAAGACACTCGAGCCCTGTGCCAACACGCCTTCGCGGGAATCGAACCGTCATGCGAAAACGTACTACAAATAGTAGCGAAACAGGAAGCACAGATCGTAACGGCCCTCATGCGCCTGCAGACGCTGTACACCGCTAAGGAAAACAAAAGAGGTCTAATCAATGCGATCGGCAGCGTAAGCAAAACGCTGTTCGGCACGATGGATGCGGAAGACGAACGCAAGATAAACGAGCAAATGCAATTATTGCAGGGACAACAAAAGACACTGCAACACGTTATGAAAAACCAGCTGAAGATACTGGATAAATCTATCGGGCACATAGAGGCATTAGAAAACACCTTGACCCGCAACGAGAACATGATCGCGAACGCCACACGGAAGATGCAGGGTCAGGTTTCACGACTGACGAACCGCGAGGATATAATAGAACACCTCGTGACAATAAGCGAGATAACGAACACACTGGCGAGAGACATAACTGACGTGACGGATTACTTGACTCACGCGAGACACGGAATAATTTTAACAAGACTGTTGCCGATAGAATTAATTATGACGGAACTGCGGGAAGCTGCAACATACCTAGGGGCAGGACAGCATTTCCCATTCAAAGTACAAGCCGAAAACTGGCAAACGATCCAAGAACACGTGAAGGTAGCCGCGTACGTAAACATGCCTCACGTGTATACCATCCTAAAATTCCCAATTGTAAACTACCCAATATAGGAAATAATAAAAACGACTCCCCTTCCCGCCCACGAGCGAGACAACATATTCACATTCGTAAAAACGTCCGGAGATTTAATGGCGATAGACAGGGAAAATCACAATTATCTAATAATCAAAGAGCGAGAACTAGAGACTTGCACGCGAACAGCAGAAAAATACGTATGCAATCAAGCATTCCCGACATACCATGTAAGCGGAGACGCACCATGCGAGGTGCAAACCTATGCACAGGCCCCGAGCCACCTAAGCGCGTGCGAAAAACGACACCTTACAAGCAACCGGACCATTTGGATAACGGTAGAAGAAAAACACACTTGGCTATACTCCACGCGAGGAGAGCAACGAATCAGCGTCCAATGTAACGGACAGCCAGAAAGCGAAATCGCTATAGATAACACAGGTAAAGTCACTCTACAAGACAAATGTAAACTAACCACGCCCGACGTGATCATGAAAACTAAAACTCAAATAGGCAATAAAGTAGTACAGACACACCTACCGGGATATAATTTAACGAAAAACACGGTCGACCCCCTGGCCGAAGGAAAGCATCTAAACGTACAAAGTAACCTAAAGTTAAAACCCGTAATAACGAACCCGAAGGAATTGATAGAACTAAGCCTAAGCACACGGGAACTCGAAAGAGAATTGGAAAACGGAGCGAACGAACACATATTTGCGAACAGATACGTCGCGTACTCGCTAAGCACGGGTATGGCAATAATTATAGTTAGCATAATAGGCATAAGCGCTTGGATAATACATATATCGTAGAACGAAAAAACAACCGAATACACCAAACTATGTTAA
>NW_011958684.1:0-1622 GCF_000949405.1 Vollenhovia emeryi | reverse complement strand
CCTGTGTGCGTGCATGCGCGCGCAGACGTGCTATCCCCACTCTATCCCCACCATCGCGACAGCGATGTAGCTGGTAGTCCAAGCTGGGCATCACTGCCACCGAGCCGACCTGACCAGCGAGGGGACCAACCGACAGCGTGGCCGAAAGGCGGGAGGAGAGATGGAGACAAGGGGCGAGAGCGCGAGGGCGTCAGCGAGCGGCGGCCGCGGGGGAGCCCAGGGAGCCAAAGGGCGAGTCGAGGGGCGAGGGACGAGGCGCCGGCCGAACGGAGAGCCGCGGGGCGAGCACGGACGGAGGTCCCCCGGAGGCCAGGAGGACCGGCGGAACCGGAGGGCCGACGCGCCGGAAAGCGGGCCCCGAATCGACCGCCCCGGCCCTGCGAACCGCGAGGGGCGAATTACGCGCCCAGAAGCGCGCGGGCAGCGATAACGCCCCTGCGGGCCCGGCGACACGCCGGGCGAACGGCCCATTGATTGGCGGATCCGCGGCGCCGCTACCTTGCGCAGCCCCTTTTCGCGGTCGTAATGAGCGATCGGGTGATCGACCCGCTCGCGCAGGATCTTCCGCTTTCGTTCGCGGATCCTCGCCCGTATCGGATCGAATATCCAAGCGCGTCCCGAGCCAGTGATCTGGGTGCCGGCCACGTTCCGTGCCGAGCCGATAGCGAGGGATCGAGGAGACGAGTGCCGACCGGGACCGCGCCGTGGAATCCAGGGAGAGTACCGGTGAGGTGGCCCTCGAGGGAAATTTTTCTGTAAAAGCCGCGTGCTTCCGAGGGGGTTAGCTCGCGCTCTGGCATCGCGCCGTGTTCGACTTATGGCTCATTCAGACTAGACGCGATGGGCGATCGCTTGTCGCTAGCGACGAGCGATATCCAATGGGAGTTCAGCGTTTTATTGCGTCACTTCCTTCGCGAGGCTAGTCGCGACGTCGCTTCGAGAGTTGGTTAAGTTTCAACTTTCATCGCTCGCGACGAGCGAAAACTGGTGGGGACAGCGGCAACGACGGCTTGGTGGGGAGAGCGGCAACGACAGATTTGTTGGGGTTAATATATTCGAAAATGTCTTTCTCACAAAATATTAAAAGCGTCGAAAGAATTGAGGTAAGTGATATTGTATTATACATTTTACATACAGTATTTATTGCAATTAGTTGTAATATTAAAGCTGATTTAATTTAAGATTTTTCTATCTATTTAAGTTGTTAGGTTATGTGTACATTATTTTATGTATGTAAATAATGGTGTATTTAGTATTTAGAGGAGCCTAATTCGGAGACGTTGGAAGAGATTCTCATCATGGAAGTTCGAGAAAGACCTTGCCTCTGAGATCAACGTATTGACTTTCATACCCATATAAAGCTGGACCACCCACCATCGCAAAATGACTTAATTTTTTTGCTTCCTCATAGAGGAAGCTTTGTTTTCGTGAAAAAATTTTTTTTCCAGTTTTCTTTGAAAATATGTTTAGAATGTTCTAAAACGTTCAAAAATCACATTTAGAAAAAATGTCGTTATGTATGTATGTATGTATGTGTGTGTGTGTGTGTGTGTGTGTATGTCTGTATGTATCCTTACAACGTAACTCTAAATAACTTTTTAAATATGTAAGATGGAGAAACA
>NW_011958683.1:0-1622 GCF_000949405.1 Vollenhovia emeryi | reverse complement strand
ACAAAATTCTTCCACGCGATTACAGTACGCGTAAAAACAAAGCGAGGGGTTCACGACTTTATATAAAAAACGAAGAGAAATTAAAAATATCAGCATGTGAAGCCTAACCACAATTACTTATAGAGCGATATTTTTAATTTCTCTTCGTCTTTTATATAAAGCCGTGAACCCCCCGCTTTGTTTTTACGCGTACTGTAATCGCGTGGAAGAATTTTGTAATTTTATAAAGCCAAATTCAAATTGCTCACGATTAAAAAATTGAAAATTTCAAATACCAATATCTTTCTCATTAGACTTCTGACCCGAGTGTTTCAAGTATAAAAACGTTCTGCTATGCGGTCCGCAACTTATCCTGGTATTATTTTAGGCGTAAAAACTAATAAAAAGATTCAGCAGCGCAAAAACTATATTTGATGGATGAGGTGATGATGTTAAGGAGTGGACACGTATTTCAAAAGGTCACTTTTATTGAAAGTGGTGATACACTTACTGAAGCGGTCCGTGATTTCATAACCATTCACAGACAGACAACTAACTAACAGAGGTTATGGGCAAGCAGCCTAATAAAAGAAAAATAATAAGCGCCACACACGGGATTAAAAGGAACCAAGTAGCTAGAGAAACGTCGATAAGTTAACATTTACTCATTGCCTATTCTAACACTCCGCCTCAATGAGTACACTACTTGCAGAAATTAAACAAACAAAAATGAAACACAACTTTATGAACTTTAGACTTTAAGAAAACTTATACAGGAGCGGAGCTTTACAAATTGTTCTCCCGCGAGACCTTTAGTTAACATGTCTGCTATTTGTTCCTTAGTGTTAACATATTGCACATCTATTTCTTTGTTATGGAACATTTCACGAACAAAGTTGTATTTTACATCTACGTGCTTCAACCGACGATGCTCCCATTTATGTAACAAGTGAATAACTGACTGATTGTCTTCAAACACTAGAATAGTATCACAGTGAGTGTCAAAGTCTTTTAAGAGTCCCTTCAACCAAATTGCTTCGTTAACGCTGTTGCCAACGCAACATATTCGACTTCTGTAGACGACAGGGTTATTCCGGTTTGCTTCCTCGTTGACCAGTTTACAGTTGAACCGAAAACTTGAAGAAGAAATCCCGTGGTTGATTTCCGGTCGTCATCCGTAGCCCAGTTAGCGTCAACATACATTTGGAGTGGTACTTCTATATTTGGATTAAGAAGTAAGCCATAGTCCAGAGTTCCCTTAATGTACCGAAGAATCCGTTTTAGTCCCCTCCTGTGTATCGGTTTCGCATTACTTTGAAACCGACTGTAGAAGTTTACAGCTGCGCTGAGGTCGGGTCGAGTATTGAGCATGAGATGCATGAGGCATCCGGTAAGTTCCCGGTAAGGTTTTAACTCGATCACCACATCTTCTTCCTCAGTCAATTTATGTTTTTCAGCATTCGTTTCCATGGGTGTCCTCGCCGGATTGCAGTCCGACATTTTAAAGCGTGAAAGCATGTTTTCCATGTATGTTCTTTGGCTTAGGAACATGCCTTTCGATGTCTGCTCTATTTTTATTCCAAGAAAGCTTTTAAGTTCACCAAGGTCCTTCATGGAAAATTGGCCCTTTAGTGAGTTTACGA
>NW_011958682.1:0-1622 GCF_000949405.1 Vollenhovia emeryi | reverse complement strand
TAATTTTTTAAATATTCTAATAAATAACTATTTTAACAGGACTTAAGAACAGATTTGATTCTGATAGAAGTAATGCCGCATCTAACAGTATGACTGACAGCGTGACTGACAGCATAACTGATAATACGTATAATAATGCTGTATACAATGAATCTAACGAAGATAAAGACGAATATTGTGACTATGAAATATTAGATGATGATTCTGAAAGAATTGAAGAAATACATGATGCAGATGTTGTAAGTATTTCGATTAACAGAACAATCTGTATTCTATGATACATAAATATACAAATATTAAATTATAATGCAGTTTATAATTAATACGTTATTTACAGAATGATAACACAAACGCACTGCATAATAAGAACATAGAACAGAAAACAAAACAAATGTCAAATTGGAGTACATATACCAAACAAATTAAAAGTATCTAAACACACGTCATTAAAAGTAACAAAAACTAATGAAGGAAAGGAAAACGAAAGAAATATACCTACTAAAACTACAACTCGACAGCGTAGATCATCGACAATGGCTCTTCACAGTTCTACCATTTCTAAAGAATATAGTGATTTAGCAAAAATGAAACTGGAACTTGTAAACTTGCAGTTAATAGCTGTAAAAGAAGAAATGGTAGCAAAACGGAAACAAAACGAAATGGAATTTGAATTGAAAAAAAAGTTTAGAATTAGACATACAACTTAAGCAAGCACAGTTGAAAAAGTTGCAAGCAAGTTCCCTTCTTCAGTAATCTGTTCTTACACACATACTACAATGGTCACGTTCAGCAGAACGTTTATTTTGCAACTGTTGAACGTTTTCTGTATTGAGATTGAATTCTATTTTTAGATCCAGAGGAATAATCCAATCTTAGCATATAAAACTTCCAACAGTTGCAAAATAAACATTCTGCTGAACGTCATCAATGCATATATTAAAAAACTAGCTTGGCCCGCGCGAAGCGCGGGCTCAAAAGCTAGTAAAAGCGTCAATCAGATTAGATTTTAGATCAATAACAATGAATCCTATGCCATTGCATACTCCTTTCTTGGTATTAAAATTCCTTAATAGAATAATTGTAGCACTTATTTTTATTTTAAGTCGATGAACTGGCATTCCAGAGGGTGTCACAGATTTTAAAAACTCAGTCGAGAAATTCTTCTCCGAAAAATTTGCAACATTTTGTACCGATTTCACAAATATCGGACCATAATCTCCCTGTACATGGAGACCTCGAAACTGATTTTGAATTTTTTTTGGGTATTTTGTCTTTTTTTCTTCTCTAAGCTATCATTTCCACACCACCTTGTGGTAGATAGCTTGGCGCAAAAGAGTGAATGCGTGGGTGGGTGCGTAGGTGGGCAAAACTTCAAAAAACCCTCTTAGCAGTCTTTCCCGAAAAATTTGGAAAATTTCAAGACCGGTTGCAAGAAGATCGGTCCACAAATGTAAAAGGGGTTCATAGTCAAACAAACAAACTATGTGAATGCGTGGGTGGGTGCGTAAGTGGGCAAAAAAAACCCCCCATAGCAGCTTCCCCCGAAAAATTTTGGAAAATTTTAAGACCGGTTGCAAGAAGATCGGTCCACAAATGCAGGAGGAGTTCCCGGTCAAACAAAC
>NW_011958681.1:0-1622 GCF_000949405.1 Vollenhovia emeryi | reverse complement strand
TAATACAAACATTTTTTATATGCTATGTGGACGCTTATGGAAGATTTTTATTTACAACAGTATTTAACATTCTAGAATTATTTCTGAAGTAAGTTTTATACATAAAATATTTATATAAAATATTTACAGTAATACAACTATATGTCCTGAAAAGATCCCACCCAGTGAGAAATGATTCGTGGATCGACGTCGAAACGACGTCGAATCGACATCGACACCGTCGAATTGACGTCGATTCGACATCATTTCGACGTCGATCGACGAATCATTTCTCACTGGGCAGGACATCCCGGGACATATTCAGGATGATCCTGAGGACGTCCTGTGCTATCTGGGTTGGTAATAATTACTGTGAATAAAGTGTAAAATCATCTTTTGTGTACAGCAAATAGTTTCTGATACGATGGAACAACAAGAGTATATAATAATTACCGTCAGATATATGTTCCGATAACTTTCCTATAAGATATTTGTCAAAATGAATTTCTTGTACGTCACCGGTAAAGGGACAAACTTGTATTTGTAGCAGTAGGCCATTGCTAAGCATTAATTGTGCAACCGAGTCGTCGTACCATTGACAATAAGTTACAGAATTATCTCTGAGCTGTTCCTAGACGCAGTAACAATAATACGTGTATATATCTATTGAATGAGGAAGAGTTATGAGGTATAGTGATTTATACCTCCAAGTATTTAATGGAATGTTTCAATTTGTTTCCCTTTTTGTTTTCCGGGACGTAAGTCATGCCACGCTCTTGGCAGTAAGATCTTTTACCTTCTTCTTGAAACTTAACTGCTTACCGTAGCTTAAATGAACTCGTAATGTCGTAACTGGTATGAGGTTAAAAACAACCGGCTTGTGAAGACTTCACTTTTTAAGTGCATGCGTGTGTGTGTGCGTGTGTTCAGTACGCCGGAGGCCCCTACTGTCCGATGGAGCGTATTAAGCGGAAGCGTAACCAGCGGATCGCCAATCCACGGATCCGTTTCAACGGAATCTTGAAAGGGCTCTATCAGAAAGATTCCGTGATTGGCGATCCGCTGGTACGCTTCCGCGTAATCCGCTCCATGGGACAGTAGGGGCCAAACTCCGGCGTACGAAAAACAGCGGATTGTCTGTGATTGGTCGTAGAGTTCGATACGCCTGATACGCGCGTATCGCGATACGCGCCATGGGACGGCACCCTTAATATATTTCAGTGGCTCAGGCCTAAAGTAGAGTCCCTGTAGTAAGAGTCTGGCAAGGGTTGACGCAAAATGGCGTCTGGTCTGTTCGTTATCGCTGCATTACTGCACTAGTGCAGTTAGTTAATTGCACTAGTGCAGTAATGCAGCGATAACGAACAGACCAAAGGTAACCAAATAATAATAATAATAATCCCGCGTTTAGAGTACAGATTCGAGACACCTTATTGGTTCCGCCATTTTGCGTCAAACCAATCAAACGGAGAATATTTCTTGCCAGACTCTTACTACAGGGACTTTACTGTGTATAAGACCGTGCTTCCGCCTATCGTCGGTGCGAGGGAGACTCGATCACGAAACGCGACCCACTGGAGAGAGGCAACCCGCGGTTTCTGTGACTCAAGATGGACGCGCGCGCGCGTCGACATGTCGCCGAC
>NW_011958680.1:0-1621 GCF_000949405.1 Vollenhovia emeryi | reverse complement strand
GCTGACGCCCCTCAGGTATCGTGCCACGGGCCCTGGGCTTCTTCCTCCCGGCTCGTTGCTCCGCGCGCTCCGTTCCCGCTCCGCACGCCTCTCCACCGTGCTCGCCGCGGAATTTGTCCGTTAGCCGGGCCTCTCGTCTTTCCTCCGCCCTCGCGTCCATCCGTCCTCACCCGCTCGTGTTCATCATACAAAAAACAAAATAATCAGCCATATGTCGGAATTTCCGAGTAACGGTCGCCTCTCTGGAGACTGCGGCACGGTTTTCCCTAATCTCGGCCTGTTGCCCTGAGGGAGGAACCCGGTGGACGCGCTCGCGGGACGGCAACGTCACAATATATATATAGGTATATACACATATACATTAAAATTCTTTGTAAGTATGTATAGAATTATTTGCACTTATTTTTATAAATTCTCATCATATTTAACATGCTTTCGAGAATTAAATTACAGATATCGTAATACTTTGCTATGTTGGCCATGTGCAATAGTATAACTTTAATAATTAATTATTCGACAACCATGCAGACAATCGTCTTAAATTTTTGCATGGAGGACAGATTCCTATAGACGAATATTTTCTATAAATTTGAATTTATTTTTATCATCTTCATTTCAGCAACCATCCTCCTTAATTCATTAATTTAGCTAATGACATTATAATCCAAATATATATTTCTGTTTAATATTTATGGATTGTTTTATAAATTACATGTACATTATAATATTGTAAAAATATTCTGAAACTAGCAATGCAATATATTTCTAATAGTGCTATAATATTCCTCTAATATTAACTTTGGATTTGTAATATTGTTGCAATAGTTGTAATATTTGTAATTTTGCAATATTGCTGCAATGTGTCTGCGATATTTTATGCTATAGGGGCAGTATGGATTTAAATGTAAATTTGTGTTTTATACTCCTGACATTTCTTTTTCTGTAGATTAATTCGTTAAATGTAGTATATTAATTTTTATTCTATACAAAAAAAGGAACTGATAAAGAATGTCATCTAAATAAATAAATAAAAATGTTTTATGTTTTAATTTCGAATATTTCTCGTATTCTCTCGAATAATTCTCCACAAAGTATACTGTTACGTCAAAACCCCTTGGGATGTGGAGGTATGGAATGACGCAACTAGTAAGTTTCAATGTCTCGCTAACACGCTCGGAGGCGCGTGGAAGCGAGCCCGAACGCACTTTTCTAAGGCTCTAAAAAGGCCAATGTCCGTGAGGACACTATGACTCTGTTCAAGAGCGGTGCGATCGCAGGTCCTAATTTTAGGTCAAGGAAATTAATCCCTATTACCCTGGGACGGACCTTGTGCACTCTCAAAGGGGAACGAAGGGGGGTAAGGTCTTTAGAAATAAAATAAAATAGAAAGAGATAGGTTTAACATAGTATTATATTTAACCCTAGAACCCGACACATGGGTAAAATTTACCCAGACCAACTTTTCAAACGTTACCGCTCTGAAAATATGAGGAGTTGGCAGTACTATACTACGGCCAAAATTAGTTAACTAATTCCTTTGTTGGAAGGCATAACTCAGCTGTTTTCTCACCTGACCGTTTTCGACAGGGAAGACAGCAAAATTTCGTTCGGGGTTTACGTT
>NW_011958679.1:0-1621 GCF_000949405.1 Vollenhovia emeryi | reverse complement strand
TCAATAGGCTTCCTATTAAAAAATTCACTTTGTAACTAATTGTTAAATTGTGTTAAATCACATAGTCATCAAAAGTATATTCAGGTTATTGAGGTCTATCCATGATCCAGACAACTCGCTCTCGCATCATATCGGCTCGCCTTTTATACTAATACAGGACGATTTTTACTTACGAGAAAGCCGCGCCGGTCGCCACGTCGCGGCAGTATGTGGTACTAGTGCTATCTATTCGCCACAAGCTGTTGTGACTTGCACGACAAATTTGAGTTGGCTAGCCCGGCCAACTGTCTTATCAACCTACTTGGTAACGCTACCACAACTAAGAAATTGCCTAATGCAGCCAATTATTTACTAGCTTTAAAAGTTGGTTGTATTGGTCTATCTGAAATCATAGATTCACATTGCAATTTACTGCTTCAAAAATTAAATGGTTGCAGCAGAAAACTTTTATACAGCCAATAAAAATTGGCTATTGCAGTAATTCTTTTTTTTGAGTGTAGAATCCGTAATAGTTATTGTAAAATCCGTACTGATTACTGGGAGAATGCTTACTGTAGTGGTACGTAATGGTACGTAATGGTTACTGTAAGAAAGACTAAAAGTTAAAAACGAGAAGAAATGTTATAACCATCACTGTTTTTCAGCTCTCAGTGTAGGATTCTTCGGGGTTAGATTTATTTTGTTTTCTGGCAACAATGGGGCGTAAGTGACTTCCGACATTGGGAGCCGATCGAGACTGGGAGACTCTCGCGAATTAAACCGTCGAAGAGAGCCGAGCGGATTTTTTTAGCTAATTTCACGCGAGGCATGCTTCAACGGAATTTGAATGTCAGATTTTTATTATAATCTCTCTTTAGAAAAAAAAATATCACGGGAGGATTTATCGTAACTTATAATTTTCTTGTATTATGTTTCTTTCTACGCAAGTATGAAATAAACTTTTTGTTATTCCTTATTTACTTCTTTTCAACCGGATCTGAAATTTAAGTTCTGCCATTTCATGTATGTAACCAAATAATTTGAATTACAATTTTAAATCTACAATTTGAAAGGGTAAGCAATTCGTAAAGCACATTTTTCAACTTCAGACCAAACACGTGTAGATTACGAGTTGAATGGATTGTAGAGGTCCAAAGTTATTACATATTTATCTAATTTGTAGATAAATAAGACTACTCCGAACAAAGTCTTTGGCAATATTTTTTCCATAATCTATATCTGTATATATATAAGCACCGGGTGTCTGTCTGTCTGACCGCGAACTCCTCTACATTTGTGGACCGATCTTTCTGCAACTGGTCTCAAAATTTTCCAAATTTTTCGGGGATTGTTACTATGGGGTTTTTTTTCAAGTTTTGCCCACCCACGCACCCACCCATGCATTCGAAGTGTTTTTTTTGTTTCACCGGGAACTCCTCCTGCATTTGTGGACCGATCTTCTTGCGACAGGACTTAACATTTTTCGGGGGAGGCTGCTAAGCGGTTTTTTTAACCACGCATTCGCACTGTTTGTTTTGGTCGGACTGCGCATGCGCAAATGATTTTCCAAATTTTTCTGGGATTGTGACGATGGTGTTTTTTTTTAAGTTTTGCCCACCCACGCACCCACCCATGCATTCAA
>NW_011958678.1:0-1621 GCF_000949405.1 Vollenhovia emeryi | reverse complement strand
TATAAGCTTCGCAATGGATGAAAGAGCCGATATGTCTGCTTGGATCTAGTTATATATAATTATAACAAATTTGATATAATTATGCATTATGAAATAAAAGAAAATATGGTGTTATACAAAATTAAAATTATTATTATATATAATTATGTAGAAATATATATAAACCTTTCGTGACGTTACAGATATATGTATATGTATATGTACTTTATTGTTTACATAACTTTATTTAATACATTTGGTGTATTACAAATATAATCACCTATTTTTATGACTTTATTAATGGTTTTAATGTTTATAAATTTTAATATAACATATTGATCATCTATTACAGGCAATATATGCTTTACTTGTTTCCGTAATTCTTTATGATAAAATATTTTAGTATGAACCCACATAGAAACAAAACTTCTAATGGACGTCCATTATACGTTTGTTATGGAGATTAACACCTTCCAGTAGACGTCTATTAGATGACCAATGAAGGACCATGAGAAATCTATAGTTCCGTATTGCGGACATCCATTGGACCTCCATTATACATCTTTAAAGATGCCCATTAGACGTTCCGTGGATCATTGACATACGGTGCGCGAAGTCTCGATGGACGCCCCAGCTAATAACCCACATAGAAATTGGCATCCAGTGGATGTCTCTTAAACATCCATAGCTCCATGGAACGTCTGTCTCCATGGTGGAAGCCAGATGGACGTCAATTAGAGCTCCATTAAATCTCCATAGTTCCTTGGAGTGTCTCCTTCCACGGTGGAAGTCAAATAGATGTCCATTAGACATCCAACCTACCACTATGATAGAGTCCTTTACAAATCCATTACAGATGTTCATTAGACATCTATTATGGATGTATAATAGATTTACAAATGTAGAACTTCTAATAGATTTTATTAATATTAAAGTTTCGTTTTTAATTAAAATTTATCCAGGTAAATTTGAAAGTGCATTTAAACATTACCACACATTATACAGTTTAATTATAATTATAATTAACAGACGTTTCGTGGCCAATAATAGACGGTTCGCCGAATCTCGTTGGATACTTAAAAGACGTTTCGTGGATCGTTCACGAATGGTTCGCGGAGCATTGATGGACGATTAATAGACGTTATTGGGATCAATAATAGAGGATTCATAGAGGATGGATGGTATATGTATATTATAATAATAAAGACATGAACACACACACACACGCACACGCACACGCACACGCACACGCACACGCACACGCACACAGACATTTTGTAAAAATGTGATTTTTAGACGTTTTAAAACATTTTAAACATATTGCCAAAAAAAACTGGAAAAAAAATTTTTCACGAAAACAAAGCTTCCTCTATGAGGAAGCAAAAAGGATATTATATACAAAATAAACTTTATAATATCATGTAAACTAACATGAAAATTATTAATTTTATTAATTACAAGCACAAAGACCTAGATCATTCAATAATAAGTAATTTTAAGTTTTGCATTTTTGTACCTATATTCATGTTAGTTCACATGATATTATAAAGTTTATTTTGTTCAATGTGGTATGACGAGCGGCAAGAACCAGCAAAGGTTGTGACAGAGGCGAAAGGGAAGACGGTAGTAGACAGTGAAGGAA
>NW_011958677.1:0-1621 GCF_000949405.1 Vollenhovia emeryi | reverse complement strand
TCATCTATGCACAACACTGCATATACGATATAATTGAAATGTTATTATTAATTATGGCGGAATTACTTGTAGGTGCCTTTGCCGGGCTTGACGTTTCCACACAGCATACCGATTGCCCGGCCTCCAGCACCATTGTGCACTTGTAGCCTTCGGGGCATGTTTCGTTAGTGGAACAAGTCGCGGCGTTTCCGTCTTGATCGATCAGCGGCGTGCCGAGGATGCAGGGGCTCTTGTAGGTCTTCTTCGGCTTACATTCCGGTTTCGTTAGGCAGAGGAAATCAGGACAGCTGTTCTCCCGCTTTAGGACACATTCTTGCCCCTCGGAGCACGGAAATCTATGAAAATGATAGCTTATAAGCGACACACGTCCGGTGTTAATTCTTTATCTTCAATCTCAACCGAGACGTTTTTAATTTATTACATACATCATTGTAATTTTTATAATTTATAATCGCAGTATAAATATATGTTTTTTTTATCAATAAAAGATAAATAAAAAAAATAGACGAAAAATAATGAACGAATGAAAAAATTGACGAATTTTAGCTGGAAAATGAAGTACTAATTACTGTTACGAGGCTTACCCCTCGCACGGATCGTCGCATTCGCAAGTCGGGCAACCGGAAGCGTCCGTTTTGAAGCCGTACTGGCAAACCTGGGCGCACTGCTGAGCCGTGCAGGACGTCGGAAGCGAGCGCGCCTTGCTTATCGATCTGCAATCAATCTTCTCGGCGGGGCCCATGGAGCCGGATATCTTCCTACCATCGTCGTCCACGCACCAGCAGACGAGGCCGTTTCTCGAGCACTGCCTCGTCTCGAAACCACCATCTGCGCACAATTATTCGGCACTTTAGAAGCCTGACTCGCGAAGAGACGTGCGCGGATCTACCCTCGGCAGCTTCTTCCTCACCTTCCATGCACTGCGGAATGTAGCCGCGACCCTGGCGCTCGGAGACGCTGAGTATCTCGGCGAGCATCCGGTCGCGATGGCACGCGCTGAGGTTTCGGGGTATCGTGCACACGTTACCGCCGCAATTCTTGCTGCCGCAGCACTTTTGCGGCCCGGGGCACTCGAGGTCGTAGCGACAAGCCGGCCCGCACGTGCTCGCCGTCGGCTCTTCCGCGGGGCACGTGCCGGGTCGCTGTAGCTTCACGTTGGAAGGACAGCAGACCCCGTATTCCTGCTTGGGCTCCACCAGACAGCTGTACATCGGCGGACAGGTCGGTTTACCTGGCGTGTCGCCGCAGAGGAACGGCCGCGGCGAGTCGGTGATCTGCAAGGGCTCGCCTGCCGGACAGATTGTTGATAAGGATCTGGTCTTCCGACAGCTGGGTACCGGGGGGCACGGCTCCCGAAAACAACTCACGGCGATTAGCTCGCACGTCTGTCCGGCTCCCGGACAGGTAACGCCGCGACACGGATCCCTGCACTCGCATTTCGGACAGCCGGTGACTTCATCGATCTACGGAGAACGTTTAATAACGGCGTTTGAAAAGCCTTCCTTCGCACCGCAAATCAACAATAGCTGCTTTCCTTTTACACTCGAGCGATACTGAGTCACTCAGTTATGTATCTTATACTCAGATATGACGTCATTAATGTGAGTCTATTAGACTCACT
>NW_011958676.1:0-1621 GCF_000949405.1 Vollenhovia emeryi | reverse complement strand
TACGCACGCAAGCGCGGGTGCAATGCTACCAGTCGACGGACGAGATGCTGATGGCGTTCGCGGATGTCCCGTCGCCGAAGGGAGCCCCCCGTAAGCCATCTACACCGACGCAGAAGAAGCCACAGGATGGAGAGCAAAAGCCCGAGAAAGCAAGGACGGTCAAGTGCTACAACTGTAACGAGGCCGGTCACGTCGCGGCGAAATGCACGAAGCCCAAGCGAGAACGAGGATCTTGCTATAGGTGCGGCAAATTAGGACATCGGGCAGCTCAGTGCGAGTCTACCAACGAGGGCGTCAAGGATTCCACCAAGGAAGGTGTTCACTGGGTAACGAGCGAGCAGAGGGAGGACAACGATTTCCGGCGAAAAGTCGAACTGCAAGTGAATGCTAAGGACGGTAATGTTGGTATTAATCTCGACGCGTTGATTGATTCAGGCAGTCCTATTTCGTTTGTCAGAAGGCAATATATCCCGCAAGAACTTATGATTGTTCATTCGGAATCTGACCGATTTGTCGGTATAAACGGTAGCGGTTTGAGAGTATTAGGTTGTGTGAATGTGACGCTTATTTATGATTATGAGAAATACGCGATCTTGTTACGAGTCGTCCCCGACGATACGATGCAAAGCTCAGTTATATTAGGTCGCGATTTTATGAAGGAGGCAAGACTATCGATAGGTAACGATCGAGAAGTGAACGAAATTATGAGTATCGATGTTGACCAAGATTGTCTAGGAGTATCGGCGCGTGATATGCAAGTAAACGATAACGCTTGAGGTGAAGCAGCGAGCACGCGAATTATTAGAAAAACGGTATCTCGACGCACCGAGGCCGTCGGAACCGGCGACCGAAAATATTATGTCCCTTACCCTTACGAGTAACGAACCATTTTACTGCAAGCCGCGCAAGCTCTCATTTTACGAAAAAGGCAAATTACGGGAAATTTTAGATGAATTGATTGCGAAAGGCATTATCAGGGAAAGCACATCCGAGTATGCTTCGCCCATCGTGTTGACAAAGAAAAAGAATGGTGAAACGAGAATGTGTGTAGATTTTCGGGCACTCAATAAAATCACTACTCGCGATCACTTTCCGCTTCCGCTAATCGAAGATCAGTTGGATCTGTTGGAGGGTAAAAGGTACTTTACTACACTCGATCTCAAAGACGGGTTTTTTCACATAAAGATGCACGAGGAGTCGATTAAATATACCTCTTTTGTTACTCCTATGGGGCAGTACGAGTACGTGAGAATGCCATTCGGTCTTAAGGGCGCTCCCCTTAAGTTTCAGCGATATGTTACTCAAGTTTTTAAGGATCCGATTAATGCCGGGGATGTTTCCGTTTATCTAGACGATTTTCTCATTGCGACTGAGACTATCGAGCATCATTTTCAGATATTGCGAAAAGTTTTTGAGTTACTTGTAGCGAACCGATTAGAGCTACGACTCGATAAGTGCCGATTTTTGCAGACGAAACTAGATTATCTAGGTTACACTATTACTAGCCAGGGCATTCGCCCGACTGACCAGGGTCTTGTGGCGGTCAAGAACTTCCCGATTCCGCGAAACCTTCGGGACGTGCAGAGTTTTTTAGGGTTATGTTCCTATTTCCGAAAATTTA
>NW_011958675.1:0-1621 GCF_000949405.1 Vollenhovia emeryi | reverse complement strand
CACCAAAATTTGATTCCTCAACATCAAAGTTTGGTTCCACAACATCAAAGTTTGATTCTCCAACACCAAAATTTGATTCTTCAACATACAAATTTGATTCTTCAACATCAAAATTTGATTCTTCAACGTCTTGTCTTGTCTTGACTTGTCGGCACATCCATGCGAATATTCCTAAGAGAGAACATTCGAATCATATACAAACATTCATGGAACATTCGGTGCTATCTGGGTAATTTATAGTCATTTTAGGAGCCAACCACATTTTTATAATTTTTCCAACTACGTAAGTTATAAAAATGATATTCCTGACTATAATTATTTTACTATGCAATTATAGTTTCAAATACTACATATTTTGCTATCAGTGTACATGTATCATGGCGATAAACTTATTATTATTAATCTAATTACGGACGAATTTCGAGCGACGATCGCACTCGCGAGTTTCGCCAGCGAGGCCACGATCGCTCAATCATGCGTGTTAGATGCCGACAATAATACGTGCTCCGGTGGATGCATTCGAGGTCGCGAAGGTGGAACCTCCAACAGGTTGCGCAAGACTACTGTCGTCGTTGTCCGTCGAGGTACTGGACGAGGCAGTCGATAAATGGTACCGGAGGAGAGCACGTGGTAGCAACAATTTCGTCGGACGGGCGTGGAACGGCCGACCACCGAAGCGTTGCCGTAATCAACGTGAACATCCGGTAGTAATAATTCATCGATCACTACAAGGTGTACAGCGGTGCCTCGCCGCTGTTAACCGCCGCGCGCCGTGAATGTTTATAAAAGGTACCGATTTATACCGAGGCGGCTAATTGATATCATTAATTGAAGGGACGCCCTCACAACGAGGCGCATCACGGAACCGCAATAACGATAAACCGCGGCGAGCCTGTGTACGGGAAATGATCGTCGGGATATCACGCGTTCACGGTGTAATTGATTCCCCGCCGAAGTACAAGATACGCGCGAGTACATAAATCAGCTTTCTTCCAGCGCCGGCAACGTCGAGAAACGTTAACCGATCTGGTTCGGACGTAAAAACGACGGGACACTTTAACCCCGTGCGGTCCGAATTGTTATCTCAATTTCGCGCCAGCGAGTCGATTAATTTGTCGACGCTTAATACGTCGTTCCGCGCCCTTTCAAACTTTTTCCTGCAACAAGAAGTGCATTCGCATTATGAATTTCCATCCCGGCTTTGAAAAAGGTTTAAGCCACGTGAGAAACGTGCGTATCACGCATCCTTGTTCTATTAACATCACGAAACGATCCTGATGATTATCTTTACGAAAAATGTCCGTTGTGGATTTTACAGTCTCGAATTTCACGTTAGTCTTCGTAGAAACAAGTCTGAATTAACTAACTCGCGCAACACTGAGAAAAATGTCCGATTAAATATAATCGAATAATCCAGTTGCATAACAAATGGATGTATCCAATTAAATTGTATATCCGATGAAGAATATAATCGGTTTCCCGATCAAATTTCGTCGGATGTATCCAGAGGATAGATAATAGATACCGTGTCGCTTTCACCCTTTAATCGTGTCTGCGTAGTGAGATATGAACATGGTGTGACATATGCAAATTATCACACGCTCAATTGTCTCCCCACTAT
>NW_011958674.1:0-1621 GCF_000949405.1 Vollenhovia emeryi | reverse complement strand
GCAAATTTCCAATTTGCACGCTTCAATGATGAGGAAACAATGTGCAAATTTCTAATTCGCACACTTTCAAGAAATATCGAAAAAAATTAGATTTCGCTCCTATTTTATTTTTCATCGGCAATCAACAACTCTGGAGTCAGAAGAAGAAGAACTGCAACGATTTTTCAAATCCAAAAGATCTGATATTAAATTATTACAAGATTTTCCGAAATTAAAAACGTTATTTATTAAGTTTAATACGGCTTTACCAAGCAGTGCATCAGTTGAAAGATTATTTAGTATCGCTAATTCTGTATTATCACCGTTTAGAGGTCGCCTTAGTGATGATTTAATGGAACATCAACTTTTATTAAAAGTTAATAAAAAATATCGATAAAAAATTAACATAATTTTGTAAATTCGATAATCTTATCTGAACAATTCTATAATCAAAATCCTATAATAATCCTTGTAGTTGTATTGTAAGAACAAATTTATTTCTTATTTAGTCTTATCTCTTATCTCGTTTTGGCATTATAAGTAACGAAAAAAGGAACAAATCGTTACTTTTGAAATAATGGTAACGGTAACTAATTACATTTTTTATTCGGTAACGAGTAACGGTAACTAGTTACTTTTTTCATTCTGTAACGAGTAACGGTAACTAGTTATTTTTAAGAAGTAACTTTCCTATCCTTGCAAATTGTTTCTCACGTTTGGCTCACTTCGTTTTGCGAGAATAGCTGTCATATCGAGCGTAACAGTATTTGCAAAATAATTAACGATTTTGTTAGCTGTCGATATAAAGTTCTTACGGAATAAAGCGTTGAACATATCATCATATTTACAGATTCCACCTTATATAATGCGATCTCAGAAAGTACTTGTAAAAGTACATATTATTTTTACATAAAATAAATAAAGCCCGAAAGAAGGCTGCAGTGCGCCTTATAAAACTCAGCAGCTGTGCGCTGAGAGAAGGCTGCTGTGCGCCAAAAGGCTGCTGAGCGCCAATATAATTTGCTTCTAAATGCAAAAAAAAGGCTGCAGTGGGCCTTATAAAAGTTAGCAGCTGTGCGCTAAGAGGAGGCTGCTGTGCGCCGAGAGAAGGCTGTTGTGCGCATACAAAATTCATCTGCTGTGCGCTGAGAGAAGGCTACTGTGCGTCTATAAAATTTAGCTAATATGCCTTGAAAAAAGGTTGCTGTGCGCCTATAAAAGTGAGTTGCTTTGCGCTGTAAAAAGGCTGGTGAGCGCCTCTAAAACTAGAATAGCTGACATATCGAGCGTAACAGCGGTTGCAAAATTATTTACGATTTTGTTAGCTGTCGATATAAAATATTTACGTAATAAAGCGGTGAACATATCATCATATTCACAGACTACACGTTATATAATGCGATCTTAGAAAGTACTTGTTAAAGTACATATTATTTTTAGATAAAGTAAATAAAGGGTGAAAGAAGGTTGCAGTGCGCCTTATAAAACTCAGCAGCTGTGCGCTGAGAGAAGGTTGCTGTGCGCCAAAACGACGGAATAAAGCGTTGAACATATCATCATATTCACAGACTCCACCTTATACAGGGTGTCTGATGCAAAAGTAGCCAACTTGAAAATAGTGGTAGATTGGGTTAAACTAAGG
>NW_011958673.1:0-1621 GCF_000949405.1 Vollenhovia emeryi | reverse complement strand
CTTCCGGAACCGCGAAAACGCATCATACAGACTCGACCATTTGTTTTTATCGAAATCCAGATTCATATCATCGTATGGATAACTTTCCGAATTCAGATAGAGTTTCACGTTGCTCAATTTGCAGTGACTGAATTGGCTCACATTCTGTGACATGATATTCTTCCGACCTGTTTGCAGAGCAAAGATAAGATACCGCGGCTTCTCAAGCTGAGTAGCGGTTTTAATAGCCCATGAATGTTTAGTCGTCTGTTGCAATAGCGGATACTCGTACAGATCCCATGAACGAAATCCCATATTGAGGTATTGACCGCTTTCCAAAGCACGCAGCATCGACAGTTTCTTCACCTCGTTTAACAACACATGCGGCATGCGCCACTGTATCTTGAATATTTCAAGTTTAGCCTCCATCGCTGCATTTCCAAAGAGACAGTTGTTATCATTGCGCGATCGTATTAAAATCAATTCGTGACGGGCGTTAATCACCACGCGTTGATAATCTTCACAGAATCCCAATAGCATGCTGAGCGGCACACAAAAATTAAAGTCTCCGGTTCCATTGTTCACCACATCCCAGCCGGCATTCTTCAGAGACATCATTGTAAGACATTTTATATATACGTTTAAGTTAGGCGCGTTCCGAGCGGTTGCTAGGTAGATTGTCTCATGTTTAGATGCGCGACGGCGCTGCGTAGCGAGAGAGAGAGACGAGACGATGCCTGCCGAGCAGCGGGCAGAGAGGAGAACCGATCCTCGTGTCGAGCAGTCGCGTACGATAAGCCTCTGCGTTGCATAGTGTGAACCTTAAGTTAGTTAAACCATTTTTCGGGCCTGTGTTCGGCCACAGGTTACGACCTGTATCCACCGTGTATGATCGGAAATACATCCACATACTCGGAATCCTGACTACAAGTTATTACAACCTAACAAATACCCAGAAGCGGGATTACAATTTCTCAGAGAGTGGGATCTGAATCAAGATGGCAGAAGCGTTTCCAGACCTTACGATCGTCACATTGAAGGAGATACTTAAGAAGTTAAAGTTGCCAACGACTGGGAACAAGACGGAATTAGTGGCTAGGATTATGGCGAAGGATCCTGATGGCCAGTATTGGAGACGCGACAGCGGAAAGGAGGGCGTGCAAGGTACAGCGCAGCAAGGTACAGCGCAGGAAGGTATAGCGCAAGGTACAAGCACAGGAGACACGAATGATCCGCCGGGTAACAACGAAACGGTGAGACCAAATTTACAAGATATTTCTCATGTCGGTTCGCACGAGCTAGAGGACGTATTGCGTCGAGAAAGATTGGTAGCGCAACGCGAAGCTGAGGTTATGCGACGGGAAATCGAGGTATTAAGAGTTGCATCATCCCCGAGTCGCGAAGTCGAACGTTCTCGAAGTTCGCCGGCAAACGTTAAAATGGCGGCTGAACTTTTAAGCGAGTATAATGGTACGGATCAAGATTTTCTTAAGTGGAAAACGCAAGTACAGTTGTTGAAAGATGCGTATGAACTCAGTGATAGTATGACGAAAGTCTTGATTGGTTCGCGACTTAGAGGTAAGGCACAAAAATGGTTTCATACGAAGCCTGAATTATTGGGCATGACTTCGGCCGAAATATT
>NW_011958672.1:0-1621 GCF_000949405.1 Vollenhovia emeryi | reverse complement strand
TCCTCCTCCTCCTCCTCCTCCTCCTCCTCCTCCTCCTCCTCCTCCTCCTCCTCCTCCTCCTCCTCCTCCTCCTCCTCCTCCTCCTCCTCCTCCTCCTCCTCCTCCTCCTCCTCCTCCTCCTCCTCCTCCTCCTCCTCCTCCTCCTCTCTCTCTCTCTCTCTCTCTCTCTCTCTCTCTCTCTCTCTCTCACTCTCTCTCTCGCATTCTGGGTCTGAGTATCAAAATTATAGGTTTCTCTCAGACACAATCAAGCTCTCTATCTCACTTTCGCGCAAACTAACTCGCGCATTCTCTAGCGCGTTTTCGCGATATGTCGCGCGTTCTCTGTCGTTCAGGATCGTACGGGCTCGCTCTTTCGCTCATTCGCGAACGCTGAGGTTTTTCTCCTTCTCTCGCTCAATCTAGTTCTCCCTCTCGCTCTCTGTCTAAAATGTTAGAATACATATATATAATTTAAATAATTTTAATCATTTTATTTAATTTTTTTAGGATCTTCCAAATCGTGGTTAAACTTTCGTTTCTTTTCACTCCCTTTATTCTTGAGCTGTATATCGTATTTTTTTTCAAATCTTTCTTCAACGTCGATTCTATAAATGCACGTATTTGTAAAAATTATTTTATAATTTATTTATACCCAAATGCATTTTAATTTATTTATTTGCTCAAGGATTTTCGCTACTCTCTTTCTACTTATCATGTCAATCAGTATATTCCCTTACCTATTACATTAAAACGTTTAACAATATTTCGTCCTTGTCAAGTTCAAAAACTATATTTTATTAAGTTAGTTACATTATTAAAAATAATTTAATGTTTTATATTATTTTTTTTGAAAATCGTCGTTTTATGATAAAATTTCAAAATATTCATGGTTAAAATAATATGGATTCTAATATTACTCACGAACAATTCATTATTTTTAAGTATAATTTACTGAATTTTAATGTACATAATTATTTTTTTTAAATTTGAGAAACAACATTTCTTGCCAAAGTTCAAAAATTATTTTTCTTTTTAATTTTTATATTTTGTACTTTATTTCCGTTTAATTATTGCCTTATTTTTACCTAATCTATCAGACAATATTCGTCCAGAACATACCAAAAAATTGATGAAATTCCTGATCAAGCCTAATAATTATGCCCTTCCGCTTTAATATACACAGCAATCGCGGCGTAACCCTTTCCGCAATATTTATTACATGATCAGAGAATATCCATCAAAATACTCTTAAAAGATCAATTGCTCGAACTTATTAGTTGCATTACATTTAGGTGATCTATGACAGGCATGTATGAAATTCGAGGCATGAACTTTTTCGGATTGTTTGCAACAATTATCCGACCCAAAGGCCATTGGTGGATCATACGTGGACTGACCTGTTTTTAACGAAGAAATGTATGTGTGTCTTTCAATTCTTTTCAACAAAGTTACGAACTTCGGATAAACCTTCGACGATCCTTTTATCAACGATTTCACGATCGCATTCGGCCTAACCAGTTACGAAGATTTTTAAACTTTTCGTATGATATGCGTCAGAATACGCTCAATAGATCAACCCCTGTAACGAATGCATGCGTAACCATTAGCGGAATATTTATAACAGCATCGTTCAATATAT
>NW_011958671.1:0-1620 GCF_000949405.1 Vollenhovia emeryi | reverse complement strand
CTATTGCCGCTGATTTTCAAATACATGAATTATAAGGCTTGTTTTCAGTTCCTATACTGGTGAACTAGTGTAATAAATTAGAGTAAGACAAGAATATTTTTCTCATTCTAGCTTACTGCACTAGTTCACCAGTGCAGGAACAGAAAACAAAGCTATATTAATGACGAATAAATTACATAAGGCTCTGATATGAAAAGTACAAGTACAGAAAAAGGGAGGCCTAATAAGAGCACATTTCCGAACTAAAGTGTACCTATGATAAAAACAATTTTTATTTTATAGTTTAATAATAATTATTGCATAAAAATAGTTTTACCTCGCAGAGATAAGAATGATCCGTTGGTATCCAATTGTCACGACCCATATTTCGTACCCATACAGCTCGACGTTCTGCATTTTTGGGGAAAATTCTCATTGTATATCCTTTTTTGGAGGAATTATTGCAAAATTGGTACGAACATCCGCCCATTTTGCATTCAGTAAGTCACTTAATAAATGTATCCTTAATCTGTGCTTTTGTGGTTAGGTCCTTGTGGTCTTTGTCAGCTACACAAGTGCAGTAGTGCAGCTGAAAAGAGCTAACTATACAATAGAGTGAGATAGTGTATATTTCTATCTCTCTCGTAGGATCGAGCCTAAACATGGCGGACCGGCTTGGTGTCTCATCTCTGATTATAGTGTCTCTAGTCCGTCGGAGGGCCAATTCCCGCGACTGAGTGCTTACTTGCGGATTAGATCGGTAAAGCTCAGAGGAGCGATCGCGAACGAGAGCGTTCTTCGCTCCGAAATCGCCCCTTATATACGAAAATTCGGTGGCCCCGCGCGGAAAGGGGGCATCGATCGCGGTTACGTGAGGGGGAAGCCCTCGCCTAACGTTTCCCGTGGAATCCTCGTGGATTCCCGCTAGAAGTGTGTCCTTTCCGCGAATCATAATATTAGCCGTGCCACGCGCTCGGCGCGACCGACGGTTGCGCGCGTGCTAGCGTCGGTCGCGGCGCGCGACAACGCCGCGTGGTCTATCGGTTCGCGTTCGAATTGGTTTGATGTGGTCGCCAGTATCGCGGCTACGGCGATCTCTCGATCCCTTTTCTCCCCTCTTTTCTTTTATAACACTCTTTTAATAGTAGCCGCAATAATGGCACACCGCATGCGGCGCGTGATAGCGCCCTGAGAAAGAGAGACGAAGAGAAGAGGTGAGAAATGCGCGAGGCAACGGTTCCGCGCATTTCGGTAGCGGCTTTGCAGCCGACGGCGCCGACGCGCTGGCGGAGCCGGGGCGCGCGAGGCGAGGCGCGATGCGCAGGCGGCGCGTAAACACGCTCGCTCGGCCGACGGCACGTGCGGCTCGCTTTCCAGGAATCCAGCTGTTCCTGGCGAAGCCGCGTCTCGTGCTCCGTAGAGTCGCCAGACGTAACAATACTTATTTTACATTTATTTCATATTGATTAGTCATTTGCGACATATATGTATATAAAAAGTATTTTTTACATGGTTTTTATTTTAGGTTGTTTCACAATTATTTTATATTAATTACTATATTAATATTATAATAAAAAACTTTAATGAATAAAACAGTTTTTTTACATTTAATAGTTAAACATTCGTTGTACAATAAAACCA
>NW_011958670.1:0-1620 GCF_000949405.1 Vollenhovia emeryi | reverse complement strand
GTCTCGCGTATTCCGTGTTATACCTAACGTCTTTACGGAATGATCCACGTCTAACACGAGATTGGTACGCAACGCATTGGAGGCTAAATTGTTAACAACGCGCTCGTCGTTGGATGTCCGTTGCCTTCTGGAGAAACCACTCGTTTCGGTAACGCGATTATTTCGTTACGGACGGCGCGCGCCTCTACAATCGTATCAGCGCCGGATAACAATTATCTACATAAAGATACGTGGTACGAATCTCGGCCGATCGAGGATACGTATGACGTTCGTTCTCCGCAAGTTTCTGTAAAACTCGAGTCGCGAGGAAGGAAGAAGGCGAAACACCGAATGTAAGCGTGTTAAGCTGAAACATTTTAACTCTACCATCCACGCGCCGGAGGAATCTCTGATAACGGCGATCATCTTCGTGCAATAACACCTGGCGATACATCTTTTCGATGTCTGTCGTGATGACATAATTATATGTGCGGAATCTAATTAAACGCGAGGACAACGTGTCTTGAATTGTAGGTCCTACCATTAACGCGTCGTTCAACGACATTCCGTTGTTCGTCTTCGCCGACGCGTCGAACACTACTCGAACCTTAGTCGTGTTACTCGCTTCTTTGATTACCGCGTGGTGCGGCAGATAGTAACCGTCGTCATCAGGATCCTCTATTGCTGACGTATGATGGAGGGTCAAATACTCCTCGATTACTCGCGCGTACTCGTTTCCTAACGCCGCGTTTGAATTGAGTTTACGCTCCAGCGACAATAGACGTTTCAGTGCGATGGAACGCGATTCCCCTAATCGCGTGTTTGATTTGCGAAACGGTAAGCGAACCTTGTAACGCCCGACGGCATCGCGAGACACCGTTCTTTCGAAGTGCGCTTCGCAATCGATTTGCTCGTCCGATTTCATCTTACCTTCCCTGACTTCTTCAATTGCCCAAAATTTGTTTAATTGATTCTCGAGATTCGTCATGCAACACGTTGGTTTTGAAGGAACTTGCGACGGTACACCGCCTACCACAACCCATCCGAGTCGTGTTTTCTGCAAATACAGATCGTGATCTTCACGCGACAAGTTGATCTGTCCGACGGAGAACAGAGATAAGGTGAGCCCTGAGCCAATCAGCAAATCAACCGCGCGTGGCAGGTGGAATTTCGGAACCGCCAATCTAACGTTTGAGGGTACCTTGATCGTGTCTCTCGGAAAGACTTCTGAGTGAATTAAATCGGCGACGACCGGAATCACCAGACACGTGAGATCCCTGCGACAATTATCGCGCGTGGATTGCACAGTGATCCGTACTATGCCTCTCGACTCTGTATTTACGTCATTGATCATACCAACTGACAACGCGCCTTTGCTTACATGAAAGTTCAATCGCTTTAGAATAGATTCCGAAAATAAAATTTGCTGTGGCACAAGTATCTAACACGGCGCGGGATTTATCGGATTACGCCCGCGATCCCGGACATATACCACGGCACTCGCTAGTAATTGTGGTGCGGGCGTGTATGACACCATAGCATGCCTTATCTTCGCGGTATTAATCGACTCGGCTATTCATGCGGCCCGTGTATCTACGGCCTTAGAAGTGGAAGTTCGATTCGTCACCGGATATTGGTCTA
>NW_011958669.1:0-1620 GCF_000949405.1 Vollenhovia emeryi | reverse complement strand
CGGGAGCGCGCGAGAAGGTATAATTATAACCTTCTCGTTCTCTCCCGTTACGAAAAATCAATAACACTCTCCTGTTACCGACATTTCATGCATGCAGCACGGAATACAACCAAAATTGGGCACTGCATTACCCGCTTGAAAAATGGGCGTAGCACGGACACGCACCAAGTGGAGACTTTATCGGCAGTACTTGAAAATGGGTGTAGCGGAATAGTTCCAAAATTGGAAATGGGCGTAAAGCGCTAGAATCAGTCCAGCGAAAACGGTAACAGGCAAAACGCCGGGATGGCCGCTCTCAGGTTTCTCTCTGTGGCTGATGGCAGACAACCATGGAGAATGTATAAGCAGAGAGAAGCCTACGGGTGCCGTCCCATGGCGCGTATCGCGATACGCGCGTATCAGGCGTATCGAACTCTACGACCAATCACAGACAATCCGCCGTTTTTGATACGCTCAACAATCCGCTGAACTATGGCCGGTATTCATAGTCGATTCTTATTTTAAGTATCATCTTAAGTGTTGTCTTAAGACGCTAATACGGCTCTGTGATTGGTTGAAAACACATTAAAAGTATACTTAAGATGATCTTAAATATAAGAACGGACTATGAATACCGGCCTATGCCTGTGTCCAGCAGAAGTTAAAGCTTGCTAAGCGCTTTGCGTTCATTGGATTATACTTTCAGATCTGTGCTGAAATAGAGTTATTCTTCTAGATCTATCCAATCAGCATAAAGCGCTTATTAAGCGCTAACTTCTGGAGAACACAGCCTATGGCTTTGTTTACACCGTAAAATTATTTGATACGTGAACCAAAATGATGCGTACCAAATGTTAAATCCGACTGCGTTTACACCATGTATATTAAGTGTGCAAAAAAGTACATTAAGGTTAGGTTTGATACAGAAACGTATTATATTTAATTTGGTTGGAAAATCGGTGATCCTTAGATTGCGATGGATTCGGAAAATATTATCAGTTGTTTATTTACAAGCTTAGTCGGACTTTTAAAAATAAGTCAAGATTTTCGAAGAAAACCTCATCTCACTTAACCGTTACGTTCCTTCAATAATTATTATTTAATGCGCTACAGTTTACACCGACACAAAATTACTTGATACGCATACTAAATTGGTACGATACTCCTTTTGCAAGCGTATCGTACCAGTTCAGTACGCTATCGTTTACACCGCTGGACTAAATCAATTTAGTACGAATATAGTACCTCATACGCGTATCAAACGATCGGTGTAAACAAGGCCAATATTCGAGAGGATCGCACACTCACACATGTACAGTCAGGAGCACTGAGGTTGCGACACTTTTTTTTTGATGAGTTTACGAACGCGCAAAAAAATTCAGGATGCGAATCCCTGTCCGCGCTCATGCGCGGTGAGTGATCATGGTGCTGTCAAATTTGTGTATACAATGTGTAACATAAATTTATATGCGGCGGCAAATCCATAATAAATAACATGATTATTCAGTTGATTCGTGTTAACTCGCTGTCGGATCAGATCTTTCGCCGGCTTGTCTCTTGGTTATACTAATGAATAATGTGGGATGATTTCTAAATACAAAATAAAATAAATATAATAAATATAATTTATAATTAAATAAA
>NW_011958668.1:0-1619 GCF_000949405.1 Vollenhovia emeryi | reverse complement strand
GGGCATCCATGCCCAGCAGGATATCGTGAGTCAGGTTTTCCATCACTAGGAGTGTCTGTTCCGTGGAAATGCCCTTTATGTCGAAATTTCCGGTTAGTTTATTATGCAGAGCGTTCTCGGTACCGTCGGCCAGAACTGCGATGCGGTTTTCTCTTTTCTGGCGCCATCCGGCTTGGCGACAGATTCTAGCCGTCTCCTCGCTACAGTATGAGTTTACCGAGCCGGTGTCAATGAGCGCGGTGCATTTATACGTGCCGATCTTTACGGTCACGAACGGTCGATTCTCGTTGGTCGTTCTTAGTTTTGTACGGGCCGGTTTTGACTTCCTTGGTCGCCGGCCCCCTTGTCGTTTCCCGGCTTCTGGCACGGGCACTCCTTCGTTAACTTCCCGTCGGTGCCACAGTAGGAACAAAATTTCTTCGCCGGGTTTTTACATCGCAACCGGTCGTGGCCCCTTTGCTTGCACTTCCAGCAGCAAGTCTTACGATCGTACGCGGTGGCTAGCGATGTTCGCTGCTGGGGTGCACTCCTTTTGATTTCCGGTTTCCCTCTGGCCTTCTCGTTCTCGAGCTGTCTTTTGGTTTCTTCCAATTCTTCGATCTTCTGGATCAGTTCGGTCACGGTCTGCACGGTTGTCCTGGGAATGTACATTCGGTATTCAGCTCGTGAGTTGTAATAAATCATGTCGAGCTGCTGGTCCGGAGTGTAGTCCCCTCGGCGGCGCATAAGAGTCATGATGGCGGTTGTAAATGCTCGAATCTTTTCGTTAGCGCCTTGTTTTCGGTCGTTTATCTGTCGATCCAACTGTCGTAACTCATCTGGAGACAAATAGTAGCTTCTTAAGCCGGCTTTCAAATTTTTCAGGGTAGTGCATTCCGACTGGAAGTTTCGGAACCACAATTGCGCCTCGCCTCGAAGCAATTCCGGGAAGCCTTTCAATAATTGCTCGTCCGTTAGAGTGTAGGCCCGTTGTAACTCTTCGATTCGTTCCAGGAACGTATACAGGTCACACCCATCGAAGTGGCAATTCCACTTCCTCATCTGGTCGAGGATCTTTGTTTCGTCGGGTCTGGTTTGATCCCTCGTTGGCGTAGAATGTCGCATTTGTCTTAGTTGATCCAGCTCGACTTGCAATCTCTGTGCTTGTCTGAGTTGGTCTAGTTCAGCCTGCATCCTTTCCATATCACGGGTCCGGTCAACTTCCTCGTTATACCCAGGAGCGTCTTCAGGTTTCTCCTGGTACTCTTCCGGGTGCGATCGTATGTACGCCACCAATCTCTGCCGTAAGGTGGCCAAATGTCCCTCGGAATCGATTCCTTTCTCGATCAACTCGAGCTGTACCATGTCCTTTGACGTATACCACGGACACTCGCGGAGTGGTCGCCATTATGCCTATCGGGGGAGGGACTTCTAATCGTGTTTTCTAAACGGTATTCGTACGCGGGGTTACGGATTCTGTTCAACGGTACCGGACTTATCTTCCCTCCAAGCGATCTGTTTTTACTCCTCACTTTATAGAAACTCTAATAATTTTCCCACACAGCAGGTCCCTGTTCGGGCGCCATGTAACGAACGTTCCCCTTTCCGGTTTCCGGACAGGACTCCGACAGGAATTCTTA
>NW_011958667.1:0-1619 GCF_000949405.1 Vollenhovia emeryi | reverse complement strand
ACCCAAATTCTCTGTAAATAAGCATCTATTTGTCTGTAGAAATTCTTAAATAAATAATAAATACTTCTTTCAGATATCTAACATATAGACAAATGCACTAAAAAAATACTTTCTAGGTTGAAAGATATTGAAGAGAGATTCAAATATTTAGAAAAAAAACTCGATATATATAATATTTTAAAGTGTGTCATGGTAAGATAATAAATTTGTAATCTATTTTAATTAATTTTTATTTTATTATCAGAGGTTTTGTCAATATACGCAAATATCTTGTAAGTAATTACTAATTATTATATTTTGGTATCATTTTATATTACAGAGTTTGAATGCTATTGAATCGGTTCCAATAAATACTAATGAAAAAAAGGAGATTCTGAAATGGTGGATACTGATCCAATTATTGATTTTAAATTAATAAACAGTCCGAATAATCAATACCTGAATATGGTGAATAAGGTGAAGTATACCTCTTTATTATTTATAAGTAATGCTTCGACTCCATAGTCTTGTGTTCCCACTTAAGTTTATTTGGAAACAGATAATATGTATATGTATAAAATGAAAAGTAAATTTTAATATAGTGTAAGTTATTCTTGATCTTTTAATTTTTATCAACTAATTAGAAATCTTCAATGTCGCCAGCGATAATTAACAACGTCAGTGGTTTCTTGACCATACCTGGCATCTATAATAATATAGAAAATTTTTGCGAAAAATATTACCTCAGCCTTGATGGTAGCATATGTCTCGATGGTCGAATTGGTGAGACGTCCGCTTAGAGTATAGAGAGGTCCAGGTTCAAATCCTGGCTGAGGTAATATTTTTCGCAATAAATTTTCTGTGTTATTAAAATGCCAGATCAAGAAAACATTGACGTTTTTAATTTGTATGTTTTTCTTTCAATTGCCATTGTGTTATATACAGGGTGTCAGACTCGTTAGTAGCCAAACTAAAAATTACGGTAGATTGGGTTAAACTGAGAAGAATAGTTATGTACCGTTTTACAAAATTAGCAATAGTTATCGCGTAATTGATAAAAACGTCTGGGCGAATGAACGCACAAGGAGCGGAAGGCCGGACCCGGCAGGCATGCAAAATGGTTTATTTGTTTATATCTCCTAGGACGTGGTAGCGAGAGGTGAAGTCACACATCGATCACGGAGCGATGTCACTCGATGTCCCAATATTTCATAGATATGTAGACGACATTTTCACTATTTTACCCAAAGACAAGATTGACAATTTACTTTTTATATTTAATGACTACCACCCCAGGTTAAAATTTATTCATGAAATCGAATTTGATGGTTCCTTACCGTTCCTTGACGTGAAAGTAATTAGAAACAACGATAAATTAATAACGGATTGGTACAGAAAACCTACCTTTTCTGGTAGATATGTTAATTACTTTTCCAGCCACCCACTCAAATATAAAAGAAACACCATCATCAGCTTAGTCGGCCGAGCCATTTTATTAGCACATTACAAATTTCATAAGTCGAATATACAGGGTGGTCCATTTTAATCGACAATCGGAAATATTTCGTCAGGTAAGCCAGATGGAGAAAAATGTTTCAGACAAAAGTTGTATGGTTTCGAGGGGACCATAAGACGGTACC
>NW_011958666.1:0-1619 GCF_000949405.1 Vollenhovia emeryi | reverse complement strand
CGGAAAATGATTATGCGGATATTTCGCGGATTTACGGAACGAAAGTAATGTGCGCACGGCTGGATCGAAGTACTGGATAACAAAATAGTACGGCCGGTTGGCTTTAATCGAAAATAAAACAGGTACCCGGCTGGATTACCGTACAGGAAACGGTCGGTGAGTGTTTGAGCGTCAAACGACGTTCCTCAGATCCACCGAAACAAATAATATGTAACGGCTTCGACCGATCGGGTCGAGCCGATCGTTTAACTCGGGAACGCTACGCGGTACACGCCGTGCGCGATAACGACCAAGCGAGTCGAATCACCCGGGGTCGTGTTGTGATGTGCGACGGCACGACGACTCCGGGAGGAAAATAAAGCCAACGGTCACCGGAGAGCTAAACAGTTCTCTCGTGAAAACAAAGCCCCGGCGGGCTTCTCTCGCCGCCGATTCCAACGATCGAGAGAGTTCGAACCGAGACACCGATAGATTCAGATCGCTTCGCGACCGCTCCGATCTCGGACTCCAAAGCCAAGCCACGTCGGCTCGTCAAGTATCGGGTTCGATCTAGTCTATTGTAATTTGCGATAAAGTTAATTATAATTTGCCGTGAGTGCGGACGACGGTAACCACGACGCTCCGTCCAGTGAGACCGGACGCCAGGCTAACGCTGAGAGCGAACCATACAGCTAGGCGTGAGCTGCTCAAACACCGGCAAGGAAAGCCAGGAAGCAGAACGCCGCGTGCGCCGTGAATCCGGCTCGTCCCTCGCGCCACTGTATTTTTGGCAATCTATTAAATTAATACTGCCCAGCAATTGAAAGCGATTGGATCAACCTTCCTCCTCATATCCTCCAGCGAAGCTACGGCCTCGCGCTGTTCCAACTTCGCGCTCAGTTCGTGAGCGGTGCCGGCTTCAGGGCGATCTCGTCGAGATCGACGCCCGAACAGTGAGGATGTTACACAGGTTCCTCTGTAACGAAGCGAAGGGACGGGATTAACGCTACGGAGCTTACGGCTAGATTAAAGAATAATAATGTTTCTCCCTCCTGAATATTCCCCCCTGAGTTTTACACCGGTCGGAGGTCAGGAAAAAAGGATAGGTTCAGGTCAGGAACACGCCCGAGCGGCAGCCTCGTTATGCGTGTTTTTCAGTAGCACGTGTACACCGAGCAGCACCCCGTTTCTGTGTACGCTACTGCGGACGGATAGAAGACCGGTACAGGATCAGTAGCTTGCATACATCGGGCAGCACTCCGTTCTTGTACACTACTGCGGAGGGGGCCGGGGCACACGACGGAGCAGCGCCTCCACCTGTCGTGTACTCCGGTCTGGTATATCGCCGGACGGCAGTACCCGTGATTCCGGCGTATACCGCAGCGGAAGTACCCGCTGCCGGGTGTCGTCGCTCGGAGCACCGAGGCAAGACTAGATGATCGCGCTCGCTCCGGAGGGACTTTTATACCTCCGGAGCATAGGCGCGCGGGTGGAGGCGGCGGGGGTAGGCGCGGCGTTGCCACCTCCGCGTTGTTATGGTAACCGCGGCTCTATTGTGTTCTTTCTCGCGCGCGGCATGCGTGGTATGCGTGGTATGCGGGTTTTTTCCCGCTTCCGGCCGCGCCTCCCCGGCTACCTAC
>NW_011958665.1:0-1618 GCF_000949405.1 Vollenhovia emeryi | reverse complement strand
AGTGCTTGCAAAACTATGATGGATCGATGGAAAAAAGATAAGAATAACAAAGGATTGAAATTCACTAAGCCTATGGTTTGGGGGCAACCAGAAAATAAAGAAGATTGTTACTTCTGTATGACAAAAACAAAAGGATACAACAGTTTAAATTTGCATAAAATCACGTATGCAAATGTTTCTAGTGTTACAAAACCTATTATATCATCAACAGAAAATGTTGATGTAGAAGATGAGGAAGTTGATCTCTGTTCATCACTCGATGAAATGGAGATTGATGGAGCATCTGATGAAGAATACGAGAGTAATGGAGGAACAAGTGAAAGCGATAATGTCGGAAGTGAAGAATATGTTCCATCGGATAAGAAAAATACTGAACCTCAAACATTTTATCAAGAGGAATTGAGTGATCTGATCAGGGAATTAGGGTTGTCTAAAGATGGAGCCGAATTACTAGCTTCAAGGTTGAAAGAAAAGAATCTGTTGTCGAAAGGAACGAAAGTTTCAATTTATCGAACGAGAGATGAATCATTCAGGAAATACTTTACTCAAGACGAAGATCTGGTATACTGTCATGATGTTACAGGACTGATGAATGATTTGAAAAAGAATGTATACAAAGCTAAAGAGTGGAGATTGTTTATAGATTCCTCCAAGCGAAGCCTGAAGGCCGTGTTGTTACATAATTCTAACAAATATGCGCCAATACCCATAGCACATTCAGTAACACTCAAAGAAGAATACAAGAATATTGAAATAGTGTTACATAAAATAAAATACTTGGAACACAACTGGCAAATTTGTGGCGATCTCAAGATTCTTTCTATGATTTTGGGTCAGCAGTCAGGTTTCACGAAGTTTCCATGCTTTTTATGCTTATGGGATAGCAGAGACCGCGAAAACCATTACGTCAACATACATTGGCCTGCGAGGGAATCCATGAACCCGGTTCAAAAAATGTCATCAACAAGCCTTTAGTAGAGCCATCCAAGATTCTCCTTCCTCCTCTTCACATTAAACTTGGTTTGATGAAACAATTTGTCAAAGCTTTAAATAAGGATGGTTCGTGTTATGCATACTTGGCAAATAAATTTTCAGCAATAACTGATGCTAAATTGAAAGAGGGAATCTTCGATGGCCCACAAATCCGTACAATGTTGAGAGATGAAGCATTCGTTGCTACAATGAATGTCAAAGAAAAGGCTGCGTGGCTTAGCTTTAAGGAGGTGGTTGAAAACTTTTTAGGTAATCACAAGAGTGAAAACTATAAAGAATTAGTTGCTGATATGCTTAGGAAATACCAGCAATTGGGTTGCCTGATGAATTACAAGCTACACTTCCTCCATTCACATCTTGATTACTTCCCAGAAAATCTTGGGGATTACAGCGAAGAGCAAGGAGAACGATTTCATCAAGATATTAAAGAAATGGAACGTCGTTACCAGGGTAGATGGGATATAAATATGATGGCTGACTTCTGTTGGATGTTGAAGAGAGAAAGTGTTGTGAAAGGGAGGAAGCGTAAACGGAACCCACTCCACAGATCATTTGAAGATAAGAGGGTACGAAAACACAGACGATCATGAATTGTGCTGTCTAAAAGCTTTCCGAAGTAGAATAT
>NW_011958664.1:0-1618 GCF_000949405.1 Vollenhovia emeryi | reverse complement strand
CTCTGAGACATTTGTATAAAGATATCTCTCAGATATCTCTGAGATATCTGTAACTTCATAAGGATATCCTTGTTACGTCAGTGCTATGTGGGAGGAGACTTTAATATAACAACCGGGAATTTAGGAGAAGGAGAGGAGGAGGGAGGTACGGAAAGAGAAAAAGCAAAGACAAAGTGATAGGAAACGGAGGTAGGAAACTGATAGACTATATTTAAGAGGAAGGATGGCATATGCCATGCCATGACATCACATGCCTATGACTCTAACAATGGACGAAAGAAGCCAACAAAGGAGAAGAAAGAAAAAAGAAGAAATAAAAGACAGGAAAGAAGACAGGTAGCAAATTTGCTGGAATAAAGAAGCGAGAGAAGAATATAGAAAGAAGACAGTAGAAGAAATATGGCAGAAGCTCAAGGAAATAGTAAAGAAGGCGATGATAAAGAAAAAGATAAAGAACTTCAAGAGAGAAATAGGTTTCAAAAACTGGTGAGACAAAGAATGCATGAAGAAGAAAAGGGGAACAAGATGCTATAAGAAATGGAGGAAAGGCAAGATAGAGAGAGGAAGACATCTGGAAGAAAGAAGAAAGATGAAAGAACTACTAGAAAGAAAAGGAAGGAAAAGAGAGAAAAGGAAGAACTAGAATTGACAAACCTAAAGAACAGTGAAAAGGTATGGAGATGGATAAATAAGAAGAGAAGAAAGAAAACAACGGTAAAAGGGAACATAGGCAAAGAGGAATAGAAAATGCACTTTATCAGACTACTGGAAGGACCGACAAACTGGACTAGATAACAAAATTGAAGAGAAGGAGAAGCAAGAAGAAGGAGAGGGAGAAGAAGAGGAATAGGGAGAAGAGGAAGTTTGGAATGTAGTCAAAAGGATGAAGAGGCAAAAGGCGATGAGAGTCGATGAAATCCCGACAAAGGCATGGCAATATGGAGGAAGATCGGTAAGAAGAGGATTAATGGAGATATTAAAGAAGGTATGAAAAGAAGGGCAACTACCAAAAGACTGGAGTTTCAATAATTGTACCGATTTACAAAAGAGGACATAAAAACCATATAGTCAACTACAGAGGAATATCCCTTATTATATAGGGTGAGTTTTTATCTTGAGACAACGAAAAATCTCGAGAACTGCACATCAAATAAAAAAAAGTTTCAGACAAAAGTTGTATGGTTTCGAGGGGGCCACAAGACGGTACCATTGGTTTGACCTTGAAGAATTATTTGAAGGTCACATAGAGGTCACACCATTTTTTTAATGGCACCCCCTATTTTTTATTATATATTCTTGTAGCTAACCTCGAGAGCTTTCCAAAACGCTATAATAAAGTATTTTTTTATTAAGAACTTTTTGAGTTATTAAGGTTTGAATGTTCCAATATTTTGACGTAAATTACAAAATATCTTGTAAAATATTCATTTTTTTATCATCTTACCTTAATACTTTTTTGAACAGAATAATGATACAAATCAACTGGTGTAAAGAAAACAATTTTTTCTATTGCTTGTTACAAAATTGTTTTCTTTACACCAGTTGATTTGTATCATTATTCTGTTCAAAAAAGTATTAAGGTAAGATGATAAAAAATGAATATTTTACAAGATATTTT
>NW_011958663.1:0-1618 GCF_000949405.1 Vollenhovia emeryi | reverse complement strand
TTTCCTCTGCAATTCTAAAATTTTCAAATTTTTCTAGAGAGGTTTGGTAACTTCCCCCTCTATGGATTTTTGGATTATCTAGCTCGGGAAGGATTTCGAGTTCCTCTCCTCGAGTATTTTCATTTAATTCTTCGATTACTCTCATATCTTTATTTTCGTTTTTTCCGTCTTCATTGGTCCCGTTTGGTATTTCGCTCTGAACCTCATCGTCTTCAGAGTTTTTCGAGTCTTTAGAACTACTTCGCATATTCGTAATTTCTGTTTTATGATCGTCGAGTAGTTCAGTTAAAGGTTTAAGACGAAGGGTAGGTACCTGCACTTCTACTTCCTCATCTAGAGTACTTACAGCTTTTAAGTATGCTTTTCCGGAGATGTTTTCTACGATGGTATCCCCTAAATGAATTCCGTGAGCTATTTTTAATTTTGGCAGATATCCTATTTTTATTTCCGGATTTTCTACTCTTACATAAAATAATGATTCGGTTCGGGGAGGTGTTATAATAGTTTCCGGGGAAAAGAAATCTACTTTAGTTCCCGATATATCTAAGTATCCCTTCGCGTAGTCTATTTTTGAAAAGGTCTGTTTGAAAAAATCATTGCCTAATATGCCAGCTTGTGGGATCGGGAAATCGTCCGCTACTGTGTGGAAAACGACTTGTGTCCCGAAAACCGGCAGGGTGACCTCTCCGAGAGTATATACGGGATGTACATTTATGCCGTTTAGTCTTAGGATGTTAGTATAATTGATGTAGTAGCCTTTGGGAATAAAGTTTTCTTTAATTATATTTGGTCCGGATCCCGTATCTAACATTAAAGTTACAAGGGGAACTAGACTATTAAATCTTGCTTGAACGGTAGGCACGCGACTGTGTTTATCGAGTGTTACTGTTACAGGTCGTATTTCTGACACCCTTTTTTCTACTGGGTTTTTTGTGATGTCGATGGGTGTGAAATCCGTTCGGGCCCTCGTTCTACACCCGACTTCGAGGGACCGTTGGCGTTTCCCTGGGTATATGCTTGCCTTCGTTTATTACTGGCAATGCGAAGCTCGCAATTCTCGAGGAAATGCCCCTGCTCCTTACAATAACGGCAGAATACGGAGTTTTCAGATTCTTTATTTTGCTCCATTTTGGATCGACAATCTTTTGCGATATGGCCAAGGTTATTACATATTTGACAGGTGACCTTCAGTTTATTTCCTGCATTTCTTTGTTCGTTTTGTTTTTTCCAGCAATTATTTGCTGAATGTCCGGGCTTATCACACCATTGGCAAATTACCGAAGGTTTGTACGGTTCATTATTGTTATTCGTCCGACACGATTTGGCGTTGTGCCCGGTTTTAGAACATAACTGACAGGTAATGCTACTTTCTTGCACTACATTGATGGATTGACGAGTCTGAGGGTCACGGAATCGGCATTTATCGGCACTATGTCCTCTTTTCCTACAAATCTGACAGATTAAAATTTCTGCTCCTAGGGGAGATTTGTTGTAGGATTGTTGAGTTAGCTTTCTACAAGTAGAGGCCGAATGCCCTTCTTTATAGCAGATTTGGCAGGTCTCTCGCAATTGGTTCTTCTCCGAATTGCTATTTTGGCCTTGTCGTAAATCCGTGATA
>NW_011958662.1:0-1618 GCF_000949405.1 Vollenhovia emeryi | reverse complement strand
ACTCCGACCGAACGGCGCTCGCTTTCCCGACCGATAAACTAACACCGCGCGTCTGAGTGTTACGCGAAGCCTAAGCGGATTTCGGAATCCCGTCCGACAATCCGGAGTCCAGAACCGGGGAAAGCGAGTAAAGCTATCGTTACAACTATGTTACGAAAGCTTTTTATTGACTACATATTATCTAAAATATCTTTTGAGATAACATGTAACCAATTAAATGCTTTTGTGTAACACAGCATTCCTTGCTTGAAAACATCCGTAATATTGAGTGGAGAAGATTATAATGCACAATATTTTTATTAAGGTTAAATTACTTTTCATCGTAGTTATATGTATAACAAACTTTGACAATTAGTAACTTACGCTCACATATAACAACTCTCTGATCAATCTCGAGTGTCAAACAATTCCTATCACTAAGTGGCGCTGATACTCCAACTTCAGCTGACGCTGCTAATTCCAAAGAATTTTGCTGATCACAAATATTTGACACTTCCATGTGTTCAACTTCATCTTTAAAATCGTGGTCTTGAATGCGAGGCCTTTTCATTTTAAATTCGTCTGAGGCTAAATATCCAATAATAGCAATGTTAAGAATAAAAAGATAACATATATTAAACAGTAAGTACAGTACATACTGTCTATAACAGATTGATGATCCTGTGTAGTGTGAACCAATTCAGATACATGATCTTTATAGATTGAATGTGTATTATCAAATATTGTTGGAACAGCGGAACTGTGTAGATGTGGACGCTGATATGGAACCTGACAGAAAAAGGAAATATAAAACAAATATAAAAGAACTTTCATAAAATAAGAATGGAAATGAAAGACATGTACAAATAAGTTTTCATATAATATATTAAAGGAAACTTAGTAATATAAAACTTACGTTTGCAATGATTTTTCCATTTGCATCATATTTAATGTATGTATGTATGTATGCTTTATTTACAGTGTGTCCCCCAAGGGGGATTACACTCTCTCAACAAAGTTGGCGCTTTTCAGGAGCGTACCCGAACCTTTACATTGTCAGGCCATATTCCCGGCCCGACACCTTTCACATATACTGGCGCTTTTCCAGGAGCGTTCCCGAACCCTTTACATGCTTTTCCCTTTTCCTCCGCTACCGCGACCTGGCCATGGGCGACCTGTACACACTCTTTCCCTCCCACCCTTTCGACCATCCCTCCCTACCCCTCTTCCTGCCCCACCCGCTCCGATGTCTCTCTCCTTCCTTGTCTGTTCTTCCTTCTCCTTCTCCTCCGTCGTTCTCTCCTTCCGCCACTCCACCACTCCTCTCCCTCCTTCCTCCTGTCCCTCTTCTCTTTTCCCTTTCCTTCCTGTTTCCATCTGCCATCCTCTCCTGCTTTCCTTCTTTTGCTCCACCTTTCTCTTTCGCTTCCTCTTTTCTTCACCTCCAGCTCCTTCCTCTTCCCTATAACCAAGTTCAACATTAATACCTTTTACTTTACTCACTGACCTCTTCTTCGTTTCTCCTCCCTTCCCTTTCCCCTCCTATCCACCTCCATTCCTTTCCATCTACCCACATCCTCCTGTTCTCCACCCATACCTCCCTTCCCTTTTCCCTTTCTAACCTTGCTCTCTCCATCAT
>NW_011958661.1:0-1618 GCF_000949405.1 Vollenhovia emeryi | reverse complement strand
GCGGAAATTTTCAAAAATGTCAGCCAATAACAAGACATCGGTTTTCAAATATAAATCACTGTAATCTCCCAGAGTTTCGATGGAGAATCGTTGCCATACATTCAAAGCATGTGCGTAATCGCTCTCGGATACGGTGTCACCGGTCAAAGAACTAAAAAATGATTCGCGCGGTGGTATGCATAGGTCCTGCAACTTGTCTGCACAATCTATATACTCATATGGAAATACACCTTTGCGCGTCAATAAATTGAAATCGTCACTGGATAATGTTGAAAATTCGGATCGTGTAATTTTTAATTTATTTGTATTGAGAAACGATGCCAATCTATTGAGACTGGTACTTAGAAATTTATACGAGTCAATGAATCGCAGCTGTATACAATTTTGCCGCTTGGAGTTTATCGCAGCATTTTTAACATTTTTTGTAAAGGAAATGTACGTTTCCTTCGTTATCGGCAATACATTAACCGTGCCCTCGAACGCTGTGGCGATTTCTTTAATTATGAAATGTGCGTCATAGCCGGATAAATTATGGAAAACTATAGGAATAAAATGTGAGTCTTTATAATTTAGGTTACAATTAGAATGTGCAGGACCTCTATACCGCCCGGTTAGATGACAATGATCGCGTACTCGAATGTCGCCTGGTGCAAACGGTTTCTCACAAATATGACAGTGCGTGCCGCTATTAAATTGTTCACACTGTTCTTTCGAAAGCGTTTCCATGGGGACATTAATTGACAAAATATTTTGCACGCGATGCGCTAAGTTATTAAGTTCGCTCGCGAACCATGTGATGCAATCCTTATCGCGACGGAACCGATACATTGATAACGAATCGTCGTACGAACAACGCAGGTAATAAGCGATGCTAAATACCTCATGGTGTTGGTACGCTTTGGTATCGGTATCCGTCTTCTTCAGGATGCATTCCAGGTCGGCATAGATGATAAATGGCACGCGTTCCTTCCTGCTGTGGTTGTTGAAGCTGAGCCACTTGTTGTTCTCGCTGGGTAATACGATCGCGCAGTTATTTATCTGTTGGCAGTCCACGCTGTGGGCTTCCAACTTTCCAATGGAAATAATGCAAACATCTGGAAAGAAAAAACATTTTTATATTTTTCAAATAAAACAATTTTTCATAAATTTTATTAATACTCACCGATCGCAAATGTATTTTTTCCCACGGTTACCACTCAATTGTGAACCGACGAGGCGGGATAAGTTTTTTATCCAGACGAAGTGGCCCACTTCAGCATCTTCCTGATCTTGTAGGTATAAAAGGTTCGAGTGGGCGGTGACGCACGGTCTGGTCCTGCTTAACGAGGGCCGGACCTCCACCTGCGTGCGGACGCAGGGGGAGTCCATCGTGGACATCACGTGAGCTACCCCCTCGGCCGCGCGCTTGGTTACGGGGTGGAGGGTGGAGGAGGGCACCGAGACTCTATCGGATCACCGTTATATTACGGTGGAGTTCGGTGCCCTCTCCCCCGTGCGTCGCCAGGAGGTGCGACCGCGATGGGCCCTCAAGAAGCTCCATGAGGACGCCCTGATGGCCTCGCTAGAGGCCGCCTGTTGGGTCCGGGGAGAACTCCCTGAGACCCGGGAGATGGACCCC
>NW_011958660.1:0-1618 GCF_000949405.1 Vollenhovia emeryi | reverse complement strand
CAGGGGCTCGATTCTTGAATCATTCGCAAACTTGCGTATACGACCGATTCGAGCGATCGAAGATGCGAATACGTTCGTTAACTGCTATTCTCGAACAAAAGATTCGTGTATTCGAAACTGAGATAGGAATCGTGCGTATACGCTTTCTTACGAACATGAATTAGATTTGGCAACAGTGTAAATACTAACCTAACTGATATTTTGTACATGTAACCTCTTTGCTCTGCTCATTATTCTACATGTGTCAAATATCTCACAACCATGGATAAAACTGTGGATAAAAAGAAAAGAAGCGGTAATATATCTGAAGAGCAAAGATGTTTGCTCATTGAATTTATGAAAGCTCATCCAGAGTTAGTATCTGGAAAGTTTTCTAAAACTTTTACGTACGATCATGCCGCAAAGTTATGGCAAGACGTGACCGAAATTTTGAACGCTTGTAATGGTGCTAAGAAAAGTTGGAAATTATGGCGCAAGGTAATTATAATAATTATCTATTAATTTTTCAAAATTATATTTACGGGACATTGATTATTAAATAATCCCGGATATTAATTTATGACACAAAATACTTTATTTTTAGTGTTGGCAAGATTATCGCTCTCGCAGTAAAACGAAGCAAGCAGGAATAAATATGGAACGGCGTAAAACTGGAGGTGGAGCACAGTGTAGCGCAGTTCTTACACCAGATGAAGAACAAGTATTAGAATTAATTCCATCGTCATTAACAAGGGGCCATGCAGATGTTTTGGAGTCATGTATGGATACAACTTTGGACGAAGAGGTTTGTAATCAAAATAAATATACGTTTAGTTTAATTAATTATTAATAATTACGTATAATTATAAATTGCTGTTTATATTTATAGGATGATTTGAATGACTTGCCATTAGCGGAAACAGAAGACGTAGAATTCCTTGATAATGATTGTGATGCCAGTCAAATTTCATTAACTGCTTCTGCTACACAGACAACCATCGAAACATCAAATGTTAATAACAACGATGAGGATATCGAAAATTATGATCCATCTACGAGTACAAAGTCGAAACGATCATCCTCAAGGCAAAAGGTTAACGAAATAAAAGATTCTACGCGTACTATAGCCGAAATTGCAGAAAAGACATATTTTTTAAAGAAGAAATTCTGCGAAGAGGTTATACAATATAAGAAAAAAACGGCCGAAGCTCAAGAACGAATAGCAACTGCTGCAGAGAAATGTGCAACAGAGAACTGCAAAATAATGTGATTATTTTTATAATTTAATAATTTTTACTTTTTGTTTTTTGAACATTATTTAGCTTCAAGAGTATTATTTCTAAAGAAATGTTTTTTGTTAAATTTTAAGTTTATAACATTATACCTGTAATGTGATACATGATGACTGATTACTTTTATGTTTATTCACGCAAGTAATTTTAATTTACAAAATAAATAATTACTAGTCGATATTTTTATTTGTAAGTAACGTTTTATTGTGATACTCATATGTATATAAGTGTTATTACCAAAGATACCAAATAAAAGTATTATTATCAAAGAAAACTTACCAAATTATTAATATTAATTAATATTAAAATAATAAATAAACAATGTTACGAAAGAAATACTTTATATT
>NW_011958659.1:0-1617 GCF_000949405.1 Vollenhovia emeryi | reverse complement strand
CAGTGCTCTCCGTAATTTTCGGTGTCTACGTGTATTAGTACCTTGAACTCGATGTGTGGACATCGAATTCAAAGTATATAATGTCATCGTAGGTAACCTCGGTAATGTCGGTAATCAGTCACGTCAGCAGCGCCAATGCCACGTTGCGACAGAAAAATAAAAAGGATTTTTCCCCCTCCACTGGCCTGGTCAATCACGACGACGACGTTTTAAAAATTACGCGAATATTCAGACCCGTGGACTTTGCATTGCAATATCTCTACTCATGGCGCACGTAGAAGAAAAGTAAAAACACTTTTATTATGCAAATCGTACCCAAGCTATCGATTAAGCGTAGTCTCAACTTCGTCGTATCAGCCATTGTTGAGATCCGAGTCAATGAGGGGATGCTGGAGTGATTCTGCACTTTTGGAATTTGCTCCTAGAACTGTCAATTCGTGAACACATTTGTATAATATACAAATTATATGGGTTTTGTGTACCAACCGACAATGTTCCACTAATCGGACTAAATCAGAAAACAGCATGGTATCATTGAAATAAAGTTAGTAATTTAACAAAAAATCTATTCGCTTGAATAAGTTATAGGTTATAGGTTACCTAACCTATAACACAGGGACCTAGTGAGACAGTAACCAGTAACGAGGTATAAATTAAAAAAGCCTTTACGTCTCGTGCACCACGCGACCGCGCATCGTAGAACGCAAGAAGGCTGGAGGTACAAAATCGTCGATTATTCCCTGGCGTTTAATATCACACAATCGGTCATTTCGAGGTTCTGTCGTAATAAAATAATAATTGTGCACAATTATATTCTGATAAATAAACAGTACGAGATATTTAACACTGCAAAAGGGGTGATATCACCTAAAAAAATTACCTTTTTAAAAAAGGTAAAAAAGCACCAAGTATAAGCTCCAACGACCGAATATATTTTGTTACTCTATCTTTTTTGCATCTCTACAAAAATATCTTCACTACAAAACTATCTTCTCTACAAAAGTAATGATATCATCAAATGGCACCAACTAAACTAAATAGTTTTAAACGTGGTGGGGCGATGATTGGAGTGGGGGCATGCCCGCCGGCTGGGCGTCCGCGGACGCCCGTTGCCCGCGGTTTAGACAATCCAAAAATACCTTTTCAAAAATATTGTCTCTACAAAAATCTTCTCTACAAAAGTATCTTCTCTACAAAAGTAAATGATATCATCAACAAATTACGCCAAATATATCAATGGATATTTATATATGTATAACGCGTATCTTTCTTCTACCGTAACCATTCTGTAAATACATCTCATTTGGCCAATAACGTATCGACAGCACCGATGAAAAGAATAGCAACTGTTTAGAGATTTAGAAACTCTGTATCTATTCAGGCGAATTAAGCCTTGTGTCCATGATGCTAGTACTTGGTCCAAGTTCTAATTCCGCGAAATATGTAGCCAATCAATATAGCTGTTCCACAAAAGCTGCAAGTTGATTGGCTACGCATTTCTCAAAACTAGAACTTGGACCAAGTACTAGCATCATGGACACAAGCCTTAATTCGCCTGAATAGATACAGAGTTTCTAAATTTCTAAACAGTTGCTATTCTTTTCATCGGTGCTGTCG
>NW_011958658.1:0-1617 GCF_000949405.1 Vollenhovia emeryi | reverse complement strand
TTATAAATATATAAATAGGTAGTTAAGCTTGATCGAACTGTGCGAAACTGAACTGTGCGAAAGTGAAATGTGCGAAACTGAACTGTGCGAAAGTGAAATGTGCGAAACTGAAATGTGCGAAACTGAAATGTGCAAAACTGAAATGTGCGAAACTGAAATGTGCGTAATTGAATTGTGCGTAAAAGAACTGTCCAATAACAAACGTTGATTTAGAAAGATTTATTATTAACCCTAGACCGCACCTCTGACTTTTTTTACCTTCTAACGCACCTATTGGGTCAATATGGACCCCACTTTTTTTAATTGTAAAACCGGTCCTACAGAGATAAAGGGCCTTAATAGTACATGAATTTCTTCGTTTTTTAATAAAGAAGAGAATGGTATGCAATAAATTTAGTTTCACTCAAGTTTAGTTAAGAAAAATCCATTTAAAGACCGAACAATGCAGAAAATCAACAAAAACTTCATTTTTTAAACACAAAGTATCTTTTTTTGTAATCAACCGATTTTCAAAATTCAAACGGGGTTTTAAAGAGGACACATTAGACTATTGGAAAAAAATTGTCATTTCTATGTTCTGTTCAAAAAGTGTATTTATTTGGGACTATGAAAATGAAGAAATTCGCAAAGTTGAAATATGGAAAAAGTCGAGGAAAAAACCATAAAAAATTGTATTTTAAGTATTATTTCATTTTTATTTGATACAAAACAGTATTATGAAAATTATTAAAAATTATTAAAAATTATGAAAAATTATGAAAAAGTATGAAAAAAAATTCTTTTTAGTCGCAACTCGCACAATCGCAGCAGAAGACAACTCTGTGATCTAATATTATAATATTATATTATATTATAATATAATATAATATAATATAATGCAATGCAATGCAATGCAATGCAATGTAATAATATTATATTAATAGTAGTAGGTAGTAGTGATTTATTCCTGTTAGGAAATACATTGGCGCTTTTTAAGGGAGCGTTCCCGAACCCTTCACATATCCGTTCTGTTCCCCCTACCGCGACCTGGCCATGAGCGACCCTTACATACTTTGGTCCCGCCCTCCCTTCGTCCCTCCCCCTATCCATACCCCTCCCTTTTCCGTTTCTCTTTCTTTCTTCCTCTCTGTCCTCCTTCCGTCATCCTTCCTCTCTCCATCCTTCCTGTTTTCTCCTTTCCTTTCTGTTTCCACCTGTCATCCTCTCTTGTTTTCCATCCTTTTTGCTCCACCTTTCTCTCTTGACTCCTCCTTCCTTCACCTCCAGCTCCTTCCTCCTCCCTATAATCAAATTCCAAATTAATACACTGTACTCTACTCACTAGCCTCTTCTTCGTTTCTCCTCCTTCTCTTCCTTCGACTCTCCATCTTCTATCTCTCCTCCCCTCTCTCTCTCTCTCTCTCTCCTCCATCCACTTCCTCCACCTTTGTCCGCTCCTTCTTCCTTCCTTCCTCCTCTTCTCCGATCTCTCTCCTTACCCGTCTATTTCTTTTCTCATTCTCCTCGATTCTCCTCTTCTTCTTCCTTTTCCTTCGCTTCTTCTTTCTCCTATTCCTTCTCTCTCCTCTCTTTCTTCGTCTCCTTCTTATCCTCTTCCTCCCTTGCTCCCTATCCCCC
>NW_011958657.1:0-1617 GCF_000949405.1 Vollenhovia emeryi | reverse complement strand
GCCACCACCACACAGCCGCACCCACCCCCCGCCCCCCCCCCCCCCCCCACCCGCCCCCCCCCTCCGCCCCCCCCGCCCCCGCCCGCCCCCCGCTCTTGCCTCTCCTCCTCCCCTTGCGGGGGTGCGTGAGGGGGGAGAGGGGCAGGGGGAGCTAGACTCCCCGCCCCCCTCCCTCCCCCCGCCATCCTCGCCCCGCTGTTTGGGGGTCCCCTCCCTGGAGGGGGCCCCCAACAGAAACCCGCATCTCCTGTCGGCGGCCTCCACGGCCAGCCGCACGACCTCTTCCCTGAGGCCATCTGGCCACGCCAGGTGGGGACCGCCGGCGTCCCCTCTCTGTGCAGGGGGGGGTTTCCCCCACCTCCCCCTCAGTCTGGCAGGCTTGGTCCCCTACCCTTCTCACGGGAGAGGTCGCCCTCTCCCGCGTCTTCCGCGGAGGGGGGGTCTGTGTGGACACCCCCTCCGCTACCGTCCCTATCCTCGCGGGGGAGGTCGCCCTCTCCCGCGTCTCCGTCGGCGGAGGCGTCCGCGAGGACATCTCCTTCCTAAGGACCTCAAACTCACCCAGGCGTTTGGCGAGGTCGCGCCGCTCCATCCACATAAAGTGGATGGCGACCATCGCCCTCTCCACGCTCCGGGTGAGGAGGTCCTTCTCTCTTGGAGGGATTAGGGCCCCACAACCCTTCCGCCCTTCCCTGTCCGGCCTGTGCAGGCAGCGATGCTGCGCCAGGCCCTCAAGAGCCGCCTCCGCGCGCTCCGCGGAGGTCGCCCGCTCGGTCGCCTTAAAGGCTTCCCGAAAGCCGAGGGTGCGCAACTGGTCCTCGCCAGCCAGGTAGGACCTATGGGCCCGGCTCACGTGGCCCAGCCAGTCCCCGTCGCACCCCTTGTCGGACTCCTCCGAGCCCTTCGGGTCCGCCCCTTTCGCCGCTCTCTTCCTCTTCTCCCGTCTCTCCCGCGTCCTGCGGTTAGATGAGTCGGGAGAAGAGCCGGCGCCCTCCTCCTCGGGGGTTTTCCCCAGAGTCTCTGGGGCCCCCTTACTCTCCTGAGCCGAAACATCTGGCACTCCAAGCCAGATGTCCATCAGCTCCTGGTCGAGGGGCATGAAGTCCAGGCTCCGCCCGTCGACCATTGCCGCCCACTCCCTTCGCTCGCGACTCTTCCGCGCCCTAAGGCTGGCGGCAGAGTCCCGAGCGGAGCCGGCGCCCTCATCCTTGAGGGATTTATTTCCCCCCCTACCCGGGTTTTTTGAGAGAAGGAAGCCATCTCAAAAATTCCCACGACCCGCGGCGGCTATCCCGGTAGGGCGTGCCCTCCTCCCCCATCCCTGGGGGAGGCCCCGAGTCCTCCCGGGGACCGGGATATGGCTCTGGCCGGGGGAAATTAACATCCCCGGCACTGGCCTCCAGCCCCCTACTCACCCCCCCACTACAGGGGGGCTTTCGGGGGTCCCGAGCTCCGACATCTCGGGCACCGCCGCGGGCGCTGCCACGCGGGGAGGCCCCACGGACGGTTGGGGCGCCAGGAGCGGCCCGTCCTCCTAACGCCTTACCCGCCGTGGCGACCAGTGCCAACTCCCTCCGCCGGAGGGCAGTCCTCGCTAGAACGCGAGGGCCGTCGCAA
>NW_011958656.1:0-1617 GCF_000949405.1 Vollenhovia emeryi | reverse complement strand
GATATTATTTTGATAAGAAAAAAAAGCTTATTCGACAGCGAGTGAAATTCAGAATTCCGAAACTAAGCGAGGGACGTTCTTTTTGGATGAAAAAAAACGAAAATGAATCTGAAGGCAAGCGAGTTGATCGAGAACGCTGCGACTGTTTTCAACGAGGACGAATATCACTCGTGGGAGCGTCGATGTGAGGAGTGTATTGAATCGTTGAGGGAAGAGTGTCAAAGGTATGGGAACCCAACTGGAACGGTCAATTCTCTTGTTGCTTTGATCGCGCGTCTAGAGGGAGCGAGGACAGAACTGCGAGGTCGTTTAGTTCATACTGGCGCAGGTCACAATGGATTTACATGGTTGGAGATTGAGACAGCTTTTCGGAGGCGGGTACTCACAGGTGCGGTAATCAATTCCCGCTACATTGAGCCTAGACGATTTCTCGAGGACGCTAGAGACATGGTGATTGAGAAGGTACGCGAGAATATGGATAGACACGCTTGTGTGAAAATCAACAGTGTTCAATGGGGAATTCGTTGCGAATAAAAAGACTGCTGTAAAGAGCATCACCACGAAAAACCGACAGCTTTTTCCTACCACGGATCTGTTTGAATGGTACAACAAGACTGTGATCGATACGACTTTGGCTGCATTGGAGGAGTTTCAGGAGCGTGACAGTGGGTGGGCGTTGTCACGCATAATGAACTTAATGATTAATGTTAACAGATGTAATCCTATGCGTGTTGGATGTTGGATTGATATGCCACCAGTGATAAAGTTGAAGAGAGCGGTCGTGAACGTGAAATCAATGGATAACGCATGTTTCGCGTGGGCTGTGGTTGCGGCTTTGTATCCTGCTGAGAAGCATACCTCGAGATGCAGTCAGTATCCCGATTATCAAACGGTGTTAAAGCTCGATGGAATAGACTTTCCTATGACCCTGAAACGAATTTCACGATTCGAATGTTTAAACGATATGTCCATCAATGTGTTTACCATGAAGGATGAAAAAAAGGACGGAACGATCGTTCCTCTGCGTCTCACTGATCATAAAAGAGATATTCATATAAATTTGCTGTATCTGTCGGATACGCGAAATTACCTTCACGAGGGTCATTTCGCGTGGATAAAGAAATTATCGCAATTGGTTGGAAGTCAGTTAGCCAGAGGAAAGCACAAGAAGTATATTTGCGATCGGTAAGTACTTCGAGAGAGAGAGAAATGTGAATTTTTTACATTGTATAATGCATTTCAGATGTCTGCATTACTTCTACTCGAGGGAACGATTGTCCATTCACATCGTGGATTGTGAAAGGATGAACGAATGCGCGATCGTTCTTCCGAACGAGGACGACAAGTGGCTCGACTTTCGCAACTACGAACGAAAAGAGAGACTTCCTTACGATATACGCTGATTTGGAGTGCGCGTTAGAGAAGGAGGAGGAGGAGAAGGAGGAGGAAGAGGAGAGCGAATTAATACCACGAAACGGATTTACTTATCAACATCATACAGCATTCAGCGTTGGCTACTACTTGCGATGTGTACGAGACGAGAATGCGTCGACGTACAAATTTTATCGTGGTGAAGATTGCATATCATGGTTCGCGCGAGAATTGAACGCTCTCGTG
>NW_011958655.1:0-1618 GCF_000949405.1 Vollenhovia emeryi | reverse complement strand
GAATTTTAATTGCCCCCTCCCTCCTTCCACTATTCCTTCGCCCCACTCCTTTGCAAGTATGAACCCAAGTGCGTGTGCGCGTACGTGCGTTCGTGCGTGCGCGCGCGCGCGGGCGCGTGTGTCTGTGTGTGCGTGTGCGTGTGCGTGTGCGTGTGCGTGTGCGTGTGCGTGTGTGTGTGTGTGGTGTGCCTACAAATTTACAATTCTACACAGTTCTGTATAACTTTATAGATTTAAACATTGTTTTATATGAAACAAATTGTAATGTAAAAAATTGCTTATTTATAATTGTGTACAATTGTATAAAGTCAGATAATTATATAAAAATTGTTCATATAAAAACATGTATAAATTTATAAAATTATATAGAACTGTGTAGAATTATGCAGATAGTCAGTATGCTCAAGCAATGTACGGAAATAAAAAATTCTAGTAATAGATGAGCAAGCTTTTTCCTAGCTCTTTGCTAGGAATATGAATTCCATGTTTGAGTTATTCGAGTACAGTTGTGGTCAGAAAGCTACTCCGACATTTTATGATAAATTCCGAGAATACAATTTATCATGCAAGAGATTATATCTTTTTCTCACGGATACGTGCGATGACGCATTATTAGAGTAAAGGAATGATGATTTGTACGAATATGTACGCAATAATACAAGTATTCCGAAAACTTATTGTAAAACTTTGGATAACCTTCCCGACCGTGATCGTATAGCTAACATAATGTTACATATTATTGCATTTAAGTACACAGCTGAAGAGAGAACACATCGAACGGACATACTGTTAATAAAGAGTTAGCATACATTGTTTTAAATTTTTTAACAGATATAAATATGCTATATCGTTTGGATCATGCAAATGTTTCATTTCTGACATCAAAGCTTTGCTAGCAAACAACAGCATAATAGACGACATAGATGCATAGGAAGATGCTAACATTTTTTTAGTAAAATATCATGTTCGCGATTCCCGCGAGGCGAGTTCGCTGGTTACCGCTGCTGGTGGATGCAGGGTGAGAGGACTTAGCGGTGAGAGGCTCAGGGAACGGATGCACGCTTGATAGGGTGGAAATCACGTGATCGTACCTCGTGTAGATTTGATAAAATTGTCGAGTCCCAGTTTAATAAATGAGAAAAGCTTACAGTGAGCAGCCTATGAATAAGCGGTGAATGAGAAGTCCTTAAATCACTTGCACGGGTCGATATTATTGATCGAACACCGGCCTCGCGATGTAGATGCCCGTGAGCCGTGTCCACGCGGCGCCGGCTTGCGCGATGCGTGGTGAGCCTGAGTCGCCGATGATGCTGTATCCCGAGCTGCCTGAGTCGAGTCGCACTGTTGAGTCCTCCTTTTGTTCACACTGAGTCTAGTCTTCGTTGAGAAAAGTCCACGAGAGCACACTAATGTCTTTAGCACTGCACGACGCGTGTACTATGTGCCGTAGCCATTAGCTAAAAGGTCCGCGGAAACCAGCGTGAAGAAGCGCCGTCGCCTCGCGTCGCGATCGGGCATGCGCGCGCAGCGCCCCTGTGGCGCTGCACGATCCGACCCGGCTGATGCTGCCATCACGCCGGTGACGAACAGACCGAGATTCATAATTGAATCCGGAACA
>NW_011958654.1:0-1617 GCF_000949405.1 Vollenhovia emeryi | reverse complement strand
TATATTAGTTTACCTCAAGTTTGTGGTCGCCTTCTCCAACACGTGTATTGGCACTTTTTACTCGTACTTCGAGAGTACTATGAAGATGGAATTCGTACAGCGACTGTTGCAATCGCAAAGCGTCACAAAAATAACAATTCGCAAAATCTGTTTGATTAGACGCCCACATCATATATCCGTTCGATGAGACTATGGCGATAAAGTGGTGCATATCGCAGGAAATTCTGAACAGTATTACTGTGACGGTATATCCTTTCGATTAGTCCTTGGTTTATGATAATCAAAGTGTTACAAATTGTCACCCATACGTTTCGCAATATCTGTTCGATTAGACGCTGACGTTATATATCCGTTCGATGAGACCGTGGCGATACAGTGGTGCATATCGCGGGAAAGTTTCCGATTTGAACGGTATAAATACATCGTTAAAACGTACGAGACCTGTCAAAGTCATACAGAATCTCAAAGTGCGCGGTTTCAAGTTGTAAAAGTATCGAGGCGTCGTCTGTTCACACATAATGGATCAACTACATGACCTAATGGTCCTGACGGATGCTCTCAACACCACTGTGACGGAGTTCACCGAAAACGTGGAAACTCTATCGGGAATGGTTTGAGAGATATATAAGGATCTCGAACGTTTGGAAACGACCATGCCCAAGTTCGTGACATTAGAGGTGCACATACGAGTGCACGACACGATGTTTGCAACATTGTAAGTATACATCGTTTTTTCGTGTAATTATGTACCATATTCGTGACAAAGTGTTTCCGTTTGGTTTCAGAAAACAAATATTTACCTTTATCAAGGAAATGAATATGCCCTTGAAAGACTATGTACGACGATTATCTGATGTGCGTGGGGATATGAATGAAACAAGAGTGAAGAAGGCAAAGCCAAGTGGATCTTTGTAAGTAAGAAATGGTGTTTTTTTATTTTTCAACACTGTATGTAACAGAGATGTGAGAAATATGTACGTTTGTTTTCAGATGAAAGAGAGAGAGAGATAACCGTACCCATGAATGACAAAGAAATATATCAATCTATAACTCTGAATAAATCTAAGGAAATATATAACTATAAATAAGAATTAATACACAGTACACAGTAGTAGCAGCGGTAGTATTAGGCGAGATCGACAGACATAAAGCTAACTGTAGCATTGAAAGGATAAGGCGATAATGACTTATACATTGAAGCATAATTGTATACAATTCTATCACTTCGAGCTTTCTATGGTATTTTTTCGCAGTTTTTGTAAAGGTGCTTCCATTAGGAGATACTGACTTATACATACAAGCATATAATTTATTCTATGTTTCATTGTATAAGGCAGTATCTCCTAATCGAAGCATACCTGTCCTTTACAAAAAATGTAGAAAATACCATAGAAAACTCAAAGCGACAAAATTGTATACACTTATATGTTTCCATGTATAAGGCAGTGTCTCCTAATCCTTTCAAAGCAACATTTAGCTTCATGTAGCTGTCGATATCGCCTAGTGCTGCTACTGCTACTACTAGTACCTGTCATATCAAATGTAACCGTATATAAAATAACAAAATGACACGAATGTATTCTTTTAACTGTTGCTACTACTAGTACCTGTCATATC
>NW_011958653.1:0-1621 GCF_000949405.1 Vollenhovia emeryi | reverse complement strand
TATTAATACCTTGAACTCGATGTCCACGTATCCCAGGTCGCCGATGACGACGTCCAGACAGTGCGCTCCGTAGTTATCGGTGTCTAGGTGTATTAATACCTTGAACTGGATGTCCACGTATTTCAGGTTGCCGATGACGACGTCCAAACAGTGCGCTCCGTAGTTTTCGGTGTCTAGGTGTATTAATACCTTGAACTCGATGTGTGGACATCGAATTCAAAAATAAAATCAAAAATAAAATCGTCGATTATTCTCTGGCGTTTAATATCACACAATCGGTCATATCGAGGTTCTCTCTCGTAATAAAATAATAATTGTGCACAATTCTATTCTGATAAATAAACAGTACGAGATATTTAACACTACAAAAGGGGTGATATCACCTAAAAACGTACCTTTTAAAAAGGTAAAAAAAGCACCAAGTATAAGCTCCAACGACCGAATATATTTTGTTACTCTATCTTTTTTGCATCTCTACAAAAATATCTTTACTACAAAACTAACTTCTCTACAAAAGTAATGATATCATCAAATGGCACCAACTAAACTAAATAGTTTTAAACGTGGTGGGGCGATGATTGAAGTGGGGGCATACCCGCCGGCTGGGCGCCCGCGGACGCCCGTTGCCCGCGGTTTAGACAATCCAAAAATACCTTTTCAAAAATATTGTCTCTACAAAACTCTTCTCCACAAAAGTAATGATATAATCAACAAATTACGCCAAATATAACAATGGATATTTATATATAATATATATGTATAACGCATATCTTTCTTCTACCGTAACCATTCTGTAAATACATCTCATTCGGCCAATAACGTATCGACAGCACCGATGAAAAGAATAGCAACTGTTTAGAAATTTAGAAACTCTGTATCTATTCAGGTGAATTAAGGCCTGTGTCCATGATGCTAGTACTTGGTCCAAGTTCTAGTTTTGAGAAATGCGTAGCCAATCAACTTGCAACTTTTGTGGAACAGCTATATTGATTGGCTACATATTTCGCGGAATTAGAACTTGGACCAAGTACTAGCATCATGGACACAGGCCTTAATTCACCTGAAAAGATCCAGAGTTTCTAAATTTCTAAACAGTTGTTATTCTTTTCATCGGTGCTGTCGATACGTTATTGGCCGAATGAGATGTATTTACAGAATGGTTACGGTAGAAGATATGCGTTATACATATATATTATATATAAATATCCATTGCTATATTTGGCGTAATTTGTTGATGATATCATTACTTTTGTGGAGAAGATAGTTTTGTAGAGAAGATTTTTGTAGACAATATTTTTGAAAAGGTATTTTTGGATTGTCTAAACCGCGGGCAACGGGCGTCCGCGGGCGCCTAGCCGGCGGGTATGCACACACTTCAATCATCGCCCCACCACGTTTAAAACTATTTTGTTTAGTTGGTGCCATTTGATATCATTACTTTTGTAGAGAAGATAGTTTTGTAGTGAAGATATTTTTGTAGAGATGCAAAAAAGATAGAGTAACAAAATATATTCGGTCGTTGGAGCTTATACTTGGTGCTTTTTTACATTTTTAAAAAGGTAAGTTTTTAGGTGATATCACCCCATTTGTAGTGTTAAATATCTCGTACTGTTTATTTATC
>NW_011958652.1:0-1617 GCF_000949405.1 Vollenhovia emeryi | reverse complement strand
TGGGCGCCCCCCAAGTAAAGCACCGCGCAGTCCACCGTGTGGTTTTAGTGCGGTAAGCCCAGCGGTCGCAACGTCAGCGGCCGCACCCGATCGCCATTAGGGGGGCAGTCCCACATAACCCGGGCCACTTTGTAAACTCCCTTCCCAGAGGGGGGCCCGGGTATCCATAAAGGATTTCCACACGAAAAAAAGGTTACAGGGAAAATGCAACTTTTTTTTGCCAAATTTATTATTGATTCTTGCAGTAGACGTCGAGACGAGATAAACGAGGTAATGGACCGGGGGTCGGAGATGACCCCTTCATCCCCAAAACCGCCCCTAAGGTGCCCAGGCCGGAAACGAGGACAAGGGTTGGAGATAGGGGATTGGGACCCGATACAATGTTGTTCCCCTCGGCGAGGTAGATGATTATCATCTACAAATATGTAAAGAATAAATATAAAAATAAAGAAAAATATTGTAAATGTGATTATGGAGTTTTTTTTATTAATTATCGATATCAATCGCATTTTGATATTCGTATAGTTGCAGACGAAACTACGTATTCCTGTTAATATACAATATTAAATTTAATAATAAAAATACTAATGTTTTTTATTTAACGACTCTACATAGTCTAACCATTTACTTTAATCCAGATTTTGTAAAAATTTATTTAAAAAAAAGTTGGGAAAAGGTAGGATTCGAACCTGCAACATACAGAGTTCTGGTCCGTCGCATTATCCGCTAGGCTACGCTCGCTATCTGCTAGCCTCACTCGCATACTCGAATAAACGCGAACGAAAAATGTGTAATGGAAATTTCTCGCGAATACGTATGTAGCTATATCATGTGCCACATGAATTTCCAAAAGATACCTTGGAAATTAATATTGAAATGTAACATTGAAATCATTCAGAAGTATTTCTGAAATGTTTTATCGAAATCATTTATGATCCTTCTCACTGAAATATTTCAGAAATATTACAAAACATTTCAGAGAAATATTTCGTACGTAATCTCTAAAACATATGTTATTGAAAGCTATCCAACATATAACTTGGAAATTAACATTGAAATGTAATATAGAAATCATTCAGAAATATTTCTGAAGCATTTAAGAGATATTTCCGAAGCATTTAAGAGATATTTCTGAAGCATTTCAGAAATATTTCAGAAACATTTATGATATTTCATCTACGGGGATATTTCATGTATCTGAAACATGTCTGAAATATTTTTTTGAAAGGTTTCATATTTCATTGACAGCTTTTTGAAATATTTCGGTGCTGTGTGGGGTGTATCGGAAAGCTCCATACACTCTTTACGGAACGTTTTGGAAGCGTTGTCGAAGTGTTAATCAATGAAGTGTGCGAGAAGTGTATCATGAAGTTGCATACATGCTTTACGGAGCGTTCAGGGAGCGTTCGAGGAACGTGTATGGGTATTTGAAACCGCAAAGAGTCAATGGAAAGTCATTGGTGTATCTAAGAAGCGTTAAATCTCTTCATTTACGCTTCTTTGACGCTTTGAGAAGCTTTCAATTTTCATCAGGGAAATTGTGACTCTACATGGGTTTCGAGTGTTTATAACATGAAATCTCGGTAAATGTGCATAAAAAGACCCCACCTTCCGATG
>NW_011958651.1:0-1616 GCF_000949405.1 Vollenhovia emeryi | reverse complement strand
TATATATGCGTAAAAAAACATAATATCTTTTTCTATAATGCAAGCTTGTACACTTTGTAGATGCATTTAATAATTTCTATTACATTATTTTTACAAAATGAATATGTAAAAAATATTTCTATAATACTAAAATAGAAATGCTTGTAACAGCTGGTACGTGAATCATCCGAGTATTTATATTCTCTCACAAAATTGTACAAAACTTTCTCTTTCTCTTTCTTTTTACGTGTCTCAGCATTCATTATTGTCATACATATGCATCTTTTGGTCGACGAAAGAATTTATATTAATGCTGATATTGTTACTTATGTAACGTGTTAACAGCTTAGCTCCGCATTTCTCAATAGTCCACTGTTCCGTCCACCAATTGCGCTTATTGATCTCGCCCGTTATCGGATCTCTTGGCAGAGAACAATTGTACTGTCTTTTCGTTACTACACTCTTTTCCAATTTGTGATTATTCTTCTGTATTTGTTCGCAGACAAAGCATTCGAATTTGTCCACGTATTTCCCAAATTCGTTAGAAATCGCCGTCGGTCTCCTTTCGAGCACGCGTAACAACTCGTTATTTGCAACGCGATTTTCGCGCTTGCTCAATTTGTGGGGCAAATATTCTTCGTATGCAGAATCATTTTTTAAAAGATTGTGCAAAAATTTGGCGAGTTCTATCGGACCGGCAAAGTCTAATATTGAGATGGCAGATTTATTATTTGGGAGCCAATCCTATACAAAAGATAAAAAACGAGCAGTTAAAGCAGGTTCAATTGCAAGTCACAATTTCCAACATACCTTAAAGGACGGCGATCCGTAATATATTGGTACCGAACCAACGATAAGCGGCCTCCACAGTTTTTCCGTGATATAATCGTCGCAAATCGCATTCTCAAAGGCTATGGTAAACTTATATTTGGCCACAAAGGACAAGAATTCACGATTATTTAAAATATCGAGGTAATTGTTCTTCAGCCTAAACAAGCACGTTTTATCATTTAATTTTGCGCAAGCTAAGGACTGTTGGCAGAGAACAATGCAAGGTAGAGGAAAACGTGAGTCTTATACAAAATCCTTTCGCAACTTACGTTTTCCTCTGCCTTACGTTATCGAGGATCATTCTCTGCCAAAACCGCATTGCATTAAGTAAACGTACCTGTCGTCGAGCTGTGCGTTGTTCACACATGTACCGTAGGAGTCAATTCGAATATGCTTCATTAACTCTAAGACGTAACGATCCCTGTCACTAGCGGTATCACAGTCAGATTGAATATATAATACTGGTGCTAAATCTTTCGCCTGCATTAGCGCAGACTTCTCTTTGGTAGATATGTAATACGACTCTCCTGCAAACGCCCCATTCTTACAGACTTGTCCGTTAGAATTTTCGACGATACGAATCGTTACTTGCAATAGCAGAACGTTAGATCGGAGGAAAGGACGTGCGAGATATTAACTTTCTGTCCGCATTTACCTACTAATTCCTCTACATCCGGTAGATCGAGAAGCGTGAGCGGCACGTTGCTAAATCTGCTGAACGTCGAGGAGTAGTTGAAGAGATTGAGCGCCTCCTCGTGAACGAGCACAGGATTATTCCTGGGAGATTCCTCGTGGAGCAGGCCCCA
>NW_011958650.1:0-1616 GCF_000949405.1 Vollenhovia emeryi | reverse complement strand
TTCGTAATGAGCAATTTGAGAGAAACATTCTGGATTCTTTCAGGCAGAGTAGCGGTACGGTCAGTTATAAATCGTTGCTCGGTATGTAAGAGACACAATGTGAAGAAATTAGTAGCTACTAGTGGTGACTTGCCGACTGAACGTGTCAAGGATGCTAGAGTCTTTCAAGTAACGGGAATCGACTACATGGGCCCCCTGTTTCTAAGAAAATCACAGAAGGCGTGGATCTGCTTATTCACTTGCGCTGTATATAGAACGATCCACCTAGAGCTTGCCACTTCTCTTTCCACAGAAGCTTTTTTGCAGGTTCTACGTAGATTTATCGCGCGAAGAGGAAGACCTTCGATAATCTACACGGACAACGGGACAAATTTCGTTGGAGCCCGTAATCTACTCCACAAAATTGATTGGAACAAAGTACAACAATTTAGTTCAGCACAACAAATAGAATGGCGTCTCAATCCTCCTTCAGCTGCCTGGTGGGGAGGATGGTGGGAGCGCTTAGTCAAAATAGTAAAGGATCTACTCAAACGGACTCTAAAGAAAGCGTGTTTGTCCTACGAGGAGATGAGCACAATCTTATGTGATTGCGAAGCTATTGTTAATTCACGTCCGCTCACGTACCTTGCCGAGGATCCAACGCAGTTAATACCGTTGACGCCTATGATGTTTTTGCTGGAGACTTCTCAAAACGAGACACCGGATCTGGATAAATTGGAAGTTAATTTGAACAAGCGGATGCGATACCGTCAAAGTCTACGGAACGATCTAAGGAAACGTTTTCGCTCAGAATATCTGGGACAACTATCTCGGCGTAAAGTCAAGGGCAGCCGTATTTCAGTTAAGGAAGGAGATATTGTTCTGCTGGGCCAAGATAATTTAAAGCGGCTGGACTGGCCGTTGGCCCGAGTAATCAAGGTGTTTCCAGGAAGAGATGGCGTTACCAGGGTGGTCAGAGTCAAGACTGCCATGGGCGAACTTGTACGACCGATCCAACGTTTATACCCACTTGAGATGTCTTCAACGACGATGGAAGCTACGGAGAGATTGATTGACGAAACGGACCAGACCAAAGAGGAGAATGGCAGAGTTATCCCACAAGACACTTCGACGCAGACCCGTACCCGAAGCGGTAGACTTGTGAGAACCCCTGACAGATACGGGATCTAAATTAGATTTTTTTTTCGTTTTATAAGTTTCCCTTTAAAGTTTAGAGTTGTACATGTTGAATTTGGTTTTTTAATTTGCATTTTGTTAGAACCTCATGTGCAATGTAAATTTGATATAGAGTTTTTCCGTTATTGTAAAGTTTATTTGTTGAGTTATTCATAAGTTCCTCTCATAACTCAAGGTGGGAGGATGTCAGAAATTGTTTTTATTTGAGCGATGCGTTGCGCCTCGTAAGACGCCTGCGCGCTGGACGCCCCGCGCGCACTATGTTTCCGCTCTCTCGCGTGTCGTGCACTGGTATGTCGCTCGCTAGCCAGCACGCCGCTGTGCTATCACGCTGTTACTGATAATCGCAATAAAGTGTGTTAATCCATTAATTGTGTAATTCCCTCACGATTCCAACACGTTACGTCAGCACCGCCACTCTAAAAACGCGTGTTTTTACA
>NW_011958649.1:0-1616 GCF_000949405.1 Vollenhovia emeryi | reverse complement strand
TTTACCATTCAATATTAATTTCCAAGTCATCCCAGATAGCACCGAATGTTCCATGAATGTTTGTATATGATTCGAATGTTCTCTCTCAGGAATATTCGCATGGATGTGCCGTGCATGTTTCTAGAATGTTCTTCATATTCTATGAACATTCACACAGAATGCTCAGGGAATATTCGCATTAATGTTCCCTGAGTGTCTATGGGATATTCTGAATGTTCTATGAATATTCTTACAGAATGTACGTGGAATGTACTGCGACGGTGTTTTCCTCTCTCTTAATTTTCTCCGCCCTCCCGTTGTGTGTGGACGGACGGGTGTTGCCGTCCCGCTCTCGCGGTCGCGCGCGGATCTCAGACGAAGGCGCGCCGGCGACGGGGAGTGCGGTCGCCGGGCGCGAGAAGCGCGGGATACGGACGGATCGGGTCGTCGTCAAAAACTCAAAAAGGGGGGTGATAACGCGCTGGGAAGGAGCAGGATCTCGGGGGCTCCGCGCGTACCGTGCCGCGGACCGAAAGCTCCACGCGAAAACGAAGGTTGGGCGCCAGACGCGGTCTTTCACGCGTCACGTCGCGAAACTCGCGAAATCGCGCGAACCAAAGAGGATCGGATAGAGTGGAAGCTGCCATAAGAGCACAATGTTAAATAGCGTGGCCGAGTTTCAGAGCCATCTACCAGCTCAGAGGCCATCCTAAATCCCCCTACTCTTCAATATATCGAGAAAAAAAATCTTGCTCGCCGGGAATCGAACCCGGCTCGCGCGGATGATGGTCCGACGTCTAACGCACACGGCTATCGCATACACTCGAGAATATATAAATGTTAAAAAGTGATATAAGCTGCACGGTGACACACTACACGTAGTGCGTCTCCGAACTGCCAGATGGCACGAATCGCGGTGCACGGCCAGCTTCCACTCTATCCGATCCTCTTTGGCGCGAACGAAATGGAGCGGCCCTGGTCACGGGCGGGCTAGCTCGCCTAACGGTAGAGGGGCGGGGCGGTGGTTGCCGCCAAGACTCCAGAGGCTACGGGACTTGTGGAATTCTCACGACGGACGGGACACACGGAGGGACGCACACGAAAAGAAATTCCGACAAAGGATATAAATAAAAATAGAGTTTAATATCGGGCGGCGTTAACACGCCGGTTGAGTGGCCGCTATAACGGGCGGCGTCGCGGGTGACAATTATTCACGCCCCGGGATCGGGGGGGGGGGAAAGCAACACGCCGCGATACTCTCGGCGACACGGAACAATCCGGCGCGAACTCAACGGCAGAACTTACAGACGCGAGAAACCCTACTCGAACGACACGGACGCACTTGACGGCAATTTCTCGCGCGAACGGTACGAGTACCGTCGCTCACACAAATATCCACGAGCTACAAGTACACGAATTACGCGAATTCTCCCGCGCCACACTCGGCCGGGGCGCGTAGCCCGCGAGACTGGGTACACGGGCCGACGGGCGGCCCGTCTCACAACGACGTGTCAAAACGCAAATTCCGCCGGGTAGTCCCCGACGGCCAAATACGGCGAGCCTTTCGCTCGCGCCCGGCCGCGTCGGCCGCGCTGGTCGGCAGGGGATCCCGCTCCGGACGCACCGTCCTCGCGAAG
>NW_011958648.1:0-1616 GCF_000949405.1 Vollenhovia emeryi | reverse complement strand
GTATAAAATGTCCCAGACCTAGTGCGCCACTCGTTAATCACGGATTCTTGAAATCATTCGGAGACGAAAATTTTAATACAAAAATGCCGAGACTATAATAGTTTTTCAATTTAAAAGAGCAGCGTTGGCAAATTTAGTCCGAAACTCGCGCGCTCAGGCATGCCACAGTAGAGAGTATTTTCAAGCGCATCAATTCTATTTTCGAAATAGATAACTTGCTTGAATACACCTTCATTACTGTGCAATATGTGCTATATGTGACATGTCCGATTGTGAGCGCGCGAATTTCGGACAACTTGATTTGCCAACTTTGAACATTTGTCTTCTAAATTTGAAAACTATCATAGTTTCGGCACTTTTATACTAAGATTTTCGTCTCAAAATGATTTAAACAATCCGTGATTAACGAGCAGTGCACTAGATTTGGGACACTTTATATGTATAATGTTCAATTCAAAAAGAAAACCTTAATATCGCGAAATCATCCAGCATATTCATATTTAATATACACATATATACTTGCGTGTAAGTATACAATAGTGATCTCATGAAAAACTAGACGTGTGAAACCGTACATTAAGTTTATCACGAGATCACTATATACATGTATATATACATATTTGTTGAATTAGTATGTAAAGCCACACACATTCTTTAAAACTTACCGTATGGAGCAACACACATATTTATTGCACTTGTAATAATTGTAAATTATTACAACTTGAAAAATTTGTATTCTTATTTTAAGTATATTTCACTTACTTTTAGAATATTTTCCTCTAAAATAAGCACCAAGAGGATCCTCTTCGTTTAAGAGAGGAATCCTCTAAACAGGATATTCTTATCAGATATTCTTAACATGTAAGAATATATACTTAATGATATGTTTAGTAAATGTTTATTTTGCAGAACTGTTTTGTAATGATTTATAATCCCAGATATTAATTAATATGTTTTCTTACGAAATATATTAATTAATATCTGGGTTCATAAATTATTACAAACAGTTCTGAAAAATAAACATTTACTATTTATTATAATTGTACATACATAGCTGAATATTATTGTTTGTAATTTATATATTAAAGTTTATAAATTTTATCTATGAATAAAATTTTATCAATTTTATGTTAGCTTATCGCCTAACATATATGTATTAAATTTATTAAAATGTAACACATATATGTGTATTACATTTTACATATATTACAGAATGTGCCTGAAAGATATGTAAAAACTGTTGATTCCGGTAGGAAGATTAACAGGATCCATGAGCATTTTTATTTTATATTTAAAATACTTACTCATAAATATCTCGTTCAAATCTTAATCTTTCTCTTTTAACCACTCAGCTACTTTCTCATCCATTATTCGAGCCAGGACACACAAAGAATACCCGAAACGTGGAAGAGGCACTCGTAGTAACACGTACCGACACGCACTGCACGGTGGATATCGTGCATACGAAAAACAAATGCCATCGCTAAAAGTGTCTCACGAATAATACATTCTTAAATTACGAAAATATTCCATAAACCGTGATGTTAAAAAGGAAATATTCTTATTCATTAAGAATATTTATTAAGAGGACTTATAAAGTATAATTTTAAGGGGAT
>NW_011958647.1:0-1616 GCF_000949405.1 Vollenhovia emeryi | reverse complement strand
TTTAAATAACTGTTATGAGATACATACATAACAAAGAAATGTAACTTTGTTCTTCCATAATGCTCTCAAAATTATGTAATGATTACATATCATATACATAACAATGATATATAACGTTGTTCTTTCCATACGCTCTTTCAGTTATATAACAGTTATATGTTGGTTTGCTGGGTTTTATCTACTTTATCTACTTTACTTCGATGCTTAGTTTATAATTTGCATACATATTATTGTTATTTTACACGTGCACATGTAGAAGAACAAAATTATACTTTCATCTCTGTAAAAACAAAATTATATTAAATATTGTTGACAAAAGTTTTTTAATTATTGAGAACGTGCAATTAAAATATAAATTCTCATATAGCATCTTTATTTCACAATTTTTATACAACTTAATTGTTAAAGTTACAAAAGTTTTTCAGTAAGCAAATTTAGAAAAATGCTATACATGAGATGTCAGAAATTAATTACCGATAATACAAATATAATATAGTATATTATATTTACTTGGTTTATTTATTTTAATAATATTTATTTTGTTTAATATTGCACTCAATCTCAAAGGTTAGGTTATGTTCACTGAAATATATACTAACTGGAACGCGCGCTAGAGCCGAGTCGTGCGTACCGAGAGAGCTCATCGTCGAGTGGCATCTGTCATTGTCTGGTTTATAGGGTGGTCGAGAGTGGGGACGGAAAGGTACAGTCCGATCGAGAAATTAGCTCGTTGTCAGAGGCATGGAGAATGTATAAGGAGACCATGGAGAATGTATAAGGAGACCGAACTAGGTCTGGATCACGTCACCCATGGAGAATGTATAAGGGTGGAGTCCCATGGAGCGGAATACGCGGAAGCGGAATCAGCGGATCGCCAATCGCAAGATTATTCTGATAGAGCCCTTTCAAAAATTCCGTCGAAACGGTCTTGTGATTGGCGATCCGCTGATTCCGCTTCCGCGTATTCCGCTCCATGGGACTCCACCCTAAGGAGACCGAACTGCCCGTAATCAGAATGGGCCGATGTTTGTGCCAGCCAGACGTTCTGAAAAGCAATACTGGGAGCGCTGTCATCAACTAACTCCATTCGCATTCGTACGTGACACATATTGGTTGTCATATGCATGAAGCTTTCGTGGTTATATAATATACGTCCGATCTGTAAATAAGATGAGGAGATGGATTGTGTATCTCTGAAACTTGTGGAGATTACGAAAGTGAGCGAATTCACAGATTGAAATTATAAATATTCACTCACTTTTGTAATTTTCGTAAGTTTCAGAAATTGACCCCCAGACAGACATATAAAAGATAGACTGCTTATGAGGTAGTGGGGGATGTCCTCCTGAGGGAAAAGGACAACACCAATTTATTTGGGTATCTATCTTCTTCTAGTGTACGTGATCACGTGGGCGTGATCACGTGATCGCCTCAGATCACGTCCACTAGAGGAAGACAGATACCCAAATAAATTTATGTTGTCCTTTTCCCTCAGGAGGATGCCCCCACCTAAGGTTCCACTGCCTCATAAGCAGTCTATCTTTTATATGTCTATGCCCCCAGATAACAACAGTTATACGCTGTATCTACGAGATCAAGATCGGTAAACTCATGGG
>NW_011958646.1:0-1616 GCF_000949405.1 Vollenhovia emeryi | reverse complement strand
ACTATTCATCACAATCGCAATTGCAATCCGAAGGACGGGACCGTTCACCTCTTTCCGATCTTTCTCGGAATAATGGACAATCGCCAATAACAAAAAAACAAAATATCAATAATACTTACAATGGTAACTTCCATTTTTTAATAATTGTTCAAATAATTTCAAATTGACCGTTTGGAAAGTAATTGCTCTAGATGATCAAAATATTGAATTATTTTCAAACAATAATAAGAGAAATATATTTAAAAATTGTCTTTAATTTTACAGCTAGATCTCAACAGTCACACTATTCATCACAATCGCAATTGCAATCCGAAGGACGGGACCGTTCACCTCTTTCCGATCTTTCTCGGAATAATGGACAATCGCCAATAACAAATAAAAAAAATGTCAATAATGCCTACAATGGTAACTTTCATTTTTTAATAATTGAATTTATATAGTTTATAATATAGACGAGTGAAAACTGCTGTTACGGTCCGAGCTGAATCTAGGGAGCCTTAAGATATTTTTGTGTGAATTTTCTATACAGTTTCCAACAACGTCCTGCGCGTCGAGTAATGTCGGTCTTTAAATACAGTTTCTTTTATTAGAATAATATATTCACATACTTTAAATAAAAAGTCGATTTTATTTTTTATTGACGAACATCTTCGGATTGAGAAAGTTCCAGGTTCGAATTCTGTTCAGGTGATATTTTTCACAATAAATTCTGTACAGAAATATTTAGGGAGGGGTGTATAGGATGCTTAGTAGGCTGGGTCTACAATGGATGTCGTAAGTCAAAGTCATAAGAAATTGACCAATCACAGTCTATTATTCTCCTTGCGTCGAAGAATACTGAACTGTGATTAGTCAATTTCTTACGACGCCGAATTCCGACATTCATTGTAGACCCAGCTTTAACACACACATCAGTTAATAAAATCCTAGATCCAGCTCGGACCGTAATAAGTTTTAACTACTATATATAAATTATTTTTATCCTCTTTTTAATCATAATTGATTTTAAACATCAAAATATTGATTGAGATTTTTACTACATTTGTTATTTTTTTCAGCTACTTCTGCACAATCGCAGACCAAAAAAAAGAATGTTAATGATCTTTCGCACTTAACTAATTATGTACAACGCAATAACATTTGTTCACCTTCTGAAAACGAGTCTACTAATTTAGCACAATTTGGTAAAAACAATTATGTAAAGGAAACTGCACATAAACCTCTACCATCCACTGCGCAATACGGTAAGCATAGGCAAAGGAAAAGTAAATCATAATTTTATAATAGGTCCGTATGTATGTATTATATTATCAGTAATTGTTGTGTATTCACTTCTTTCTGTCCCTCTATGTATCAGGGCGACCTCTACATTCTAGTTCCTATTCGCTTAACGCTGTGTGCGATCTATTAGGTTTATGTTCATTGTTCTCGTACCTCGTACGTCGGTGCTGTACCGCCTATGCGATTATTCTGTTTTCTGTGAGACGAGTACGAGCATTTTTGCAATAAAGGAAGTCAAGCGAATTACTATCGCCTCCTCGTCAAGTTACTCTCCCGAAGCTTTCCCAACAGGTTATGGGCCCAGATCCTACGCACTGCGAACATATAACGTAACC
>NW_011958645.1:0-1616 GCF_000949405.1 Vollenhovia emeryi | reverse complement strand
CGATCCTCTCCCCACTCCTTGTCCTTCCTCTCCGCTCTGTCCTGCCAACTCATCCTCCTCTTCACTTCTCCTCGTTCTAACTTCCTTCTCCCTGTCTCCTTCTCGTTTCCTCCATTTCCCGTACTGCGCCTCCAACTCCTCTAGCCATCACCTCTTTCTCTTCCTCTCCTGTTCGCTCCTTTCCACTCACTTTTCACCTTTTCTCTCACACCTCACTCTATCACGTCTTCTCACTCCGCCATCTTTCTATCCCCTCGATAAATATTATTTATATTAAAAAGTAAATAAAAATTATTTATATTTCCTACAAAAAACTCAAATTGAGCGTAAGATTAATAAAACATGTTAAATTAACATTTAAAATGATAGAAAAATTACACAAATAAAGTCATAAATTATGTAGCATAATTGCTATAAATATACTGTTTCCACTACATTTTTTTATAAAAATTCCATTGTTTTAAACTTGATTTTTACTGTGGATTATCTAAAACCATAAGAATGCAGTCTTAAAAATGGTGGAATTACAAAATCAAAACAATTTAAAGAGATTATTTGTAATTTAGCTGCATAATTATAAGGCTCCTGACCCCCAGCTGATCCTTCACCACACCCATCTATTAAATTGCGACGGCAGAGGCGAGAAATGACACGCTGATAATTCTTGCAAATCATTTTTAAATAAAAAGACGCAGTGATCGAGGGATCAGCTGGGGGCCAGTAGCCTTCATGCACTTTATTTGTGCAATTTTGCTACACGATATATTCTGCCAAAATCTTTCGTATTTCTGCTGCTCTACTTCTTACACAAGTATCTGCTGTAATTCTTGTTGAATTCTGCTATATGTATTACTAGCAGCAGGCGCTGCTACAAATCTAACGCGATTATATTGCACTGCGATTTGCGCAAGCATTTTCCGCATTTCTTGTACTTTGCTGCTGTACGTAAATGCATACACATATCTTCAATAATTCTGTTGCACTACGATGAGTTTCACTAAGGGCAAGTTTCTGCCAACAGAAAAATAGCCAAAGTTGGAAATAGAAAACGCATGATCTGCCCGAAAGTTTATGCATGATTTTTCGTACAGTTTTACAGCAGAATTGCAATGGAAATGTTACCAGGGTATTTGAGGTTAGCTTCTTGAAAATCCTCAAAAATTGTAGTAGTCTTATATGTATTTATATATTATTTATTTTTATTATTTTTATATACTTTTTATATTTTTATTGTATTTATTTACTATATATTTTATTTTTTATTTATGCATTTAATATATTTTATATTTTTGTTTCTTATTTATAATAGTATAGTAGATACCCAGAAAGCAAAATGGTACAAATTTTGTACAAAGTTTGCAACATACTTGATCACGCCTTTGTAGCAAAATTGCGACAAGGTGTGTCCGCATTAAGCCTATCTTTTGTTGGCAAAGCTTGTCGTAACAGCATAACACAAAATTGATGCAAATAATAGAACAAGTCTTGCTGTGCACAATGTGTTAGAAAATTTGTGGCAGAAATAAAGCAAAGTTTGCTCTGGCACGACAAGACGCACAATTCACGCAAATAACGGAGCAAACTTTGCCCTGCACGGTATGATAGCAACTTTGTGG
>NW_011958644.1:0-1616 GCF_000949405.1 Vollenhovia emeryi | reverse complement strand
ATTAATGCATGGACAAACGAAACTAATGCGAGGACAAACGAAATTAATGCATGGACAAATGAAATTAATGCGTTAACAAACGATTCCAATGATTAAGATGTGAAAATGCCCATCAGGAGTGCTCGGGGTTGTCATTGTTTTTTTGTTAACAACTCGATTCTGCTTGGTAGACAAACGAAAATGTTGGATGGACAAACGTGGACGAATTGTGGACAAACGAATGCCACTTGAAGATTTATGAGAACTGTTTATGGGGGTGCTGTTAAATTTTTAATTTGGTTATAACTTTACTATGAAGGGTGGACAAACGAAAATTTTCGGTGGACAAAAGTGGACAAATCGTGGACAAACGAATGTCACTTAGAAATTCATGGGGGCTGTTCATGGGGGTGCTGATTGTAAATTTTTTATTTTTATCATAACTTTTTTTGTAAGGGTGGACAAACGAAAATTATGGTTGGACAAACGTGGACAAATCGTGGACAAACGAATGCCACCAGAATTTTATGAAAATTTGCATTTCGGGGTGCCAACTTCACAGAGCTCCGAGAGACGCGGTGTAACGAGGAATTAACCCGTGCATTCGTCGAATTGGCGAGACCCTGTTCCAGGTTCGCGGAGCAATTTTATTTGATCCGCGACATTTAAAAAATAAACGACTGAAGAGAGAAAGATTGCACAGTAAAAAATATAATGTTTATGTTAACATTTTTCACAAGTCGCAAAAGTCTAAATTTTAAGTTAAAATAACATTCATCGCGTGTGTTACTTTTTGACAAATTGTAAATGTTAATTAATTAACAATACTTCACTATACTTCACATTTGTCCTTTTAATCAAGTGTGATGTAACAAAAACAGACAGGACAAGTAAACGAATAGTTACAAATTAGAATAGTTGAAATAATTTTTAGGAAATGTCGATATTACATGTTTTGGTTGATTTTGTGATACAGTTGTGTTAAAATAACTCAAAGTAATATTCAATTTTTTAATGACATACATAAAATGTCAAGTTATTGCGTTAACATAAATATAGCACATAAAAGTGTTACGAAAATAATAACATCTGTTTTATGTTAATTTTACATTGAAATAAGAATCAAATCTTGATGACACAAGAAAATTTTAACATTTAAACACACGAATTTTTACTGTGTATAAACCTAGGTTTATCAACGCTTAAATTTAGCATCGGAAACAGTTTTGGTATTTCTTCTTATGAAGAATACAAAAATTTTAACAATTAATAAAATTCACAAGGCTCTAATGTGAAAACACAAATACGAAGACGGGATATTAGTGTCTAAATAATTTTAATTTGAAGCCTATTGCGAAAATTAATACCTCAGCCAGGGTTTGAACCTGGACCTCCCTCTCACTAGGCGTATCGTAAAAAAATTTAACAAATTAACAAAATTCGTATGGCTCAAATGTGATAACCAGAAACTTGAAGGACCAAGAGCTGCGGCAGGGTGTTAGTGTCTAAAAAAATTTAATACTTTTAAGACTGTTTCAGCTCGCGAGAAGTTTCAACATTTTGAACGTGACCCGCGAGTCGAATGAGGCCACGCCTGCCTATTCTCTCTTTGAGATCGTCGTTCCCTCTTTAAGGGG
>NW_011958643.1:0-1615 GCF_000949405.1 Vollenhovia emeryi | reverse complement strand
GGGATACGTGGACATCGAGTTCAAGGTATTGATACACCTAGACACCGAAAACTACGGAGCGCACTGCCTGGACGTTGTCATCGGCGACCTGGGATACGTGGACATGGAATTCAAGGTATTAATACACCTAGACACCGAAAACTACGGGGCGCACTGCCTGGATATCGTCATCGGCGATCTGGGATACGTGGACATCCAGTTCTAGGTATTAATACACCTAGACACCGAAAACTACGGGGCGCACCGCCTGGACGTCGTCATCGGCGACCTGGGATACGTCGACGTTTTTTAATACACCTAGACACCGAAAACTACGGGGCGCACTGCCTGGTCGTCGTCATCGGCGATCTGGGATACGTCGACGTTTTAAAAATTACGCGAATATTCAGACCCGTGAACTTTGCATTGCAATATCTCTACTCATGGGGCACGTAGAAGAAAAGTAAAAACACTTTTATTATGCATATCGTACCCAAGTTCGATAGCTTGGGTACGATTAAGCGTAGCCTCAACTTTGTCTGATCAGCCGTTGTTGAGATCCGAGTCAGTGAGGGGATGCTGGAATGATTCTGCACTTTTCGAATTTGCTCCTAGAACTGTCAATTCGTAAACACATTTGTATAATATACAAATTATATGGGTTTTGTGTACGAACCGACAATGTTCCACTAATAAAATTATCCGGAGGTTAATCTCGAGTTTTAGCCAATCACGTGCATGGATCTGGTAGTTTATCTCCTGGTTAACTTTAACCGCAACATAACTGGATGTGAAGAAATCGGGCATAAATCAGAGAACAGCATGGTATCATTGAAATAAAGTTAGTAATTTAACAAAAAATCTATTCGCTTAAATAAGTTATAGTTTACCTAATCTATAACACAGGGACCTAGTGGGACAGTAACGAGTAACGAGGTATAAATAAAAAAAAGCCTTTACGTCTCGTGCACCACGCGACCGCGCATCATGGAGCGCAAAAAGGCTCCGTACAAAATCGTCGATTATTCCCTAGCGTTTAATATCACACAATCGGTCATTTCGAGGTTCTCTCTCGTAATAAAATAATATCCATCAGATAATAACGAGGTCTGTGAATATTGTACAGGAAATGATATATTGTTTAAGAATGAATTAACATTGACAAGAGATATAGTTATTATTCATTTACAATTATTTTCGTCATTGGATGATAAAGTAACTAAAGCAATACGTAAATTTAATATAAGTAATATTCCAACGACTAAAGTGTCAATAGCTGGACAGTCATATAAAGTCATGAATGCTATATTTCATAATGGTTTGTGTATTAAGGAAGGTCATTACACCAGTATATGTAGAGAAGGGTTGTCTAAATAGGTGGATTGAAGTTGATGATGCACAAATTAAAAAAAGAAAATGGCCTTGAGGTGCTAAATATATTTATATACTTTTCTTACAAAACGTTGGTAAGAAATAAATACGCATATTGAACTTATGCATACGGAGAGATAATTAATTATATTGATACTTAGTCATATAATAATTGTAAATGCGCCGCTAAAATATTGGATACCAATTTTCTAGTACAATGTACTATTAAAAAGTCACAAACCTCAGTTAGAAAATTTTTACCTAT
>NW_011958642.1:0-1615 GCF_000949405.1 Vollenhovia emeryi | reverse complement strand
AGTATGATATTTCCAAAATGTTTTGACCCTATCTTAGAGCAACAAAAAGCAACAAATTCTAGTGTAGTTGTTTTTCCGATAGGGGCGCTCTTAGTCGTATTTTTCAGTTTGGGGGGGTCTGGGACGTGTGTCAAGCTGGACCCCCCAGATGTAAAAAAATATATATAGAGTGCCCCAATCGAAAAATTGAGTATGCCATAATTTGTTGCTATTTTGTTGCTCTATATTAGCACGAATACATTTTGGAAATAACACTTTAGTGAGTTTATAACTCTAGGTACCAAGTAGTGCAATGTTGGTATTTTCTAAACTATGCGATATTTCGAAAATCTATTTACGCTATCTTAGAGCAACAAAATAGCAACAAATTCTAGTGTAGTTGTTTTTTCGATAGGGGCGCTCTTAGTCGTTTTTTCAGTATGGGGGGGTCCAACTTTACGCAAAGCTGGACCCCCCATTTCAAAAATTTTTTCCTGCTAATCGGCTGGAGCAACAAAATCCGGACTAGAGCAACAAATTAGCACATAAATAGCACTAAAAAAAATTAAGTCATTTTGCGATGGTGGGGGTCCAACTTCATAGGGGTAAGACGGCGTGTGGAAGAGAGATCGGCAATTGTGCTGGGAGATAAAAAAAAACAGCCCTAAAGTGTGCGGTGATAATTTTACCGCGCGGCTTTTTCCGCACAGTTGACGCCATGTTGCGTGCAAACTGTATTGTGTCGGCAAATGTCTATTTTGGGCACGAAAAACTGTCAAAAAAGAGGCACTTTTCCGTGCATGTGTGATATAAAAATTTTTCCTGAAAAACCGATCGCGAACACCGACCGCGAAGATGCGTGTAATTGTGCATGTTGTTCATGCGATACGCATCTTGACAATACATATTACATATCAAATGAAATGAATAGAAAATAAGAAAAATAAATGAATAGGTTATAAAAGATTAGCTCGACAAATACAGCAAGACTATATTTGCCAAGCCATATTTTGTGTAATTTTTGCAACAACTCAAGATGGAAAATAAATTCAACATATCGTAATATGTGCAATAGAGTTTCATCAAATTAAAAAAATGTAAAAGAAAATTAAAGGCCCTGCTGCAGGAAAGAATGAATCCCAGATCTTCCGGATTACCTCCGATAGCGGTCATTTCGGCAGGGAGTTAACGACGATCGTTTCTCAAATCATGCAATCTCGTATATTTTCAGTTTTATTTAAATAAAAATTATTCTTCCATTATTAGTGTTAATGGGAGAATATTTATGGAGAAGAATATACATACAATCTTCTCTTCTTTTTTTTAATTTCGCGAATCGACATCGCGCCCTCGTGCCGAAACCGTTGCTTCCGGGGATCCGTGACAAAGAAAACCAGAGATTAACTCCGGTTATCCAACAAGGTCTTTAATCTTCACGGGAAAAGGAAAATTTAAACCAATCCAAAGGTCCTCGCTGCAAGAAAGAATGAATCCCAAATCTTCCGGATTACCTCCGATAGCGGTCATTTTGGCAGGGAGTTAACGACGATCGTTTCTCAAATCATGCAATCTCGTATGTTTTCAGTTTTATTAAAATAAAAATTATTCTTCCATTATTAGTGTTAATGGGAGAATA
>NW_011958641.1:0-1615 GCF_000949405.1 Vollenhovia emeryi | reverse complement strand
CGACTTTGCCTATCAAATTATGAAAGGACCAGGATTTATGGCAGTGATTTCGGGAGAAGTTGTACATATCATCAAATGCACTCCTGTGGAAGTAAAAATTCGACACACCCAGGAATGTTATCAGCAGTTACCAGTATTCAAAGGTAACGAATCATACTTTTTGGCTCCAAGAACACATATACTTTTTAAAACTGGAAGCCAGACATCATGCAACAGAATCATTCCAACAATGTATTTATTAAACGACGGATGGTATCATATAGCACCAATTTTGGAATACAGCAAACCTCCAGAAACGATGAGACCGATGTCTCAGCCAACTTGGCATTACAGCGATCCCGAATCATTGGCAGCAAGCGGCATATACTCAAACAACGAGCTAGAAAATTTACGAGATCATATCATGTTTCCAGCAGAGAAGAACGGAATTCTAAACACTATGGCTCGAGGCGTAAGAGGAGAGCCAACCTTAACGCAAGGAATATCTCTTTCACACCTACTTGACGAAAATTCATTGAAGAAAATAACCGAAGACACTTGGAAGAAAATTTGGGGAACATTTACATTTGTTGGAAACACAAGTGCCGGAGTAATTGGAATATATTTCCTATTTAGAACGATGAAATTAATAATGGACACAATTATACACGGTTATGCAATTCATACTATATACGGATGGTCTATACATTTAATCGGAGCGCTATGGGACTCTGTAACAAATTTATTAATTCATCTAGGCAATGGAAGAACAATTAAAGAAAAAGAACAAAAAGAAGAACAACCTTCAACTCAACCTAAAACTCAAGAAACTCAAGAAATCTCAATTCAAACAAACGAAGAAGACACAAAACCAACATTAACATTAACAGAAAACATTAAACAACAAAACGATATAATCTCAATAGAAAATGAAAAGAAAAAAATTATTATCCACAATGAAACTCAAAGCATTTACCCGCGATTATGATAATCAAATTTTAAATGAAAACACCATGCTTGAAGATATCAATCACATATATAAAACACTATAATCATTAAGAAATCCTATACTAATTGAAATTATTATAAAACACTATAATCATTCTTTTATAAGAAATCATATATTAATTCATTGAAATCATTATAAGAATATTATAAACATTATTTTATAAGAAATTATTGTAATCTTTATTTTATAAGTCATATATAAAATTATTATAAAATATATATATCTCAAAAACTTTATTAAAAAAATACTTTATATTACATTTTATATATCATATATAGATCATATCTTAAAAAAAAATCATATTATATCATATAACTAATAATTTAGATTATGTTTTAGAAATAAATATATATATATATTAAATATAATCTTTAAATACATTTTAAAAAAAAGAAGAAAAAGAAATAAGTGGGAAATATTTATTAAATATTTATTAAGTATATTAATTTCATCAATATTTTCATTAAAGGCTTATTGATTAATAATTTCAATACATACCCGTTTATTTTTTTTTTAACAATTCCAATTTAAATCCTAATTCATAATAGTAGAGACATTTTTCAAGCTTATAAGGCTCATACGTGGCAACATAATGTATCACGTTACCACGTATGACTTAAGGGGGAA
>NW_011958640.1:0-1615 GCF_000949405.1 Vollenhovia emeryi | reverse complement strand
AATTATTTCACAAAGCTAGACGTGAATTCGGCGTTTTGGTCGATACCGTTGCGTGATAAAGACAGATACAAAACAGCGTTCGTAACACATCATGGGCATTGGCAATGGTGTTGTTTACCATTCGGTTTGAAATCTTCGCCGGCAATCTTTCAACGAATTTTGTCCAGCATAATAAGGAAAAATAGTTTAGATGGCTTCGCAGTAAACTATATTGACGACGTTCTAATTTATTCAAGAAATTATAACGATCATATAAAACACATCGAACTGATATTGAAAGCATTACACGATCAGGGATTCAAATTGAATCGGTCAAAATGTACATTTGCACAACGCAAAATAAAATATTTGGGGCATGAAATAGGAAATAACTGTGTAAAACCCCTAAATGATAATGTCATCGCCATAAGAAACTTTCCTACACCACGCACAAGAAAACATATTAGGCAATTCTTGGGGAAAATAAATTTTTATCTAGAATATATTCCCAGATCAACCATAATATTGGAACCATTTTATAATCTATTGAGAAAAAACATAGAATTCAATTGGTCAAAAATTTGCCAAGAGAATTTTGAAAAGATAAAAGATTATCTATGCTCAGACCCAATCCTGGCAATTTTCGACCCAACCATCCCAATTTACGTATATACGGATGCATGTTTACAGGGGGTTGGGGCAATATTAAAACAACGCCAAACAGATGGAACTATAAAACCAGTATTCTTCTTTTCGCGCAAATTAACAGAATCACAAAAGACAAAACGAGCAATCTATATTGAGTGTCTTGCTATAAAAGAGGCTATTTTATACTGGCAATATTATTTAATAGGGCAAAAATTTACTATTTTCACAGACCATAAACCACTGGAAAAATTCAACATAAAAAATTGTAATGATCCAGAGCTAAGACAAATTCTAAATTACCTGTCCCAATTTGATTTCGAAATAATCTACAACCCGGGTAAAAATAATTTAGAGGCGGACTGTTTGTCACGAAACCCAGTATTAGAAGACGATAGTAAAGAAGACGAAAAATCAATAATAAAAATAGTAAATTTTCTAAAACTAGAGGAAATAATTGATAATCAAAAACAATTACGGCTTGATAATAACTATGAAACCAAAAACGATATAATCTATAAAACATTAAATAATAGAAAGAAAATTTGGTTGACTGAAGAATTTGGTACTGCATTAATTAAAAATATACATACTAAACAAGGACATATAGGAACAAAACAGTTGATATTAACAATCACGCATAAATTTTATTTCAAAAATATGCATAAACACATAAAAAGAATTTGTCGCTGCTGTGAGACTTGTATAAAAAATAAAACTAGAGTGGGTAATTTTAAAGTTCCACTATCACAACTGGGGCCAGCATCCGAACCATTTGAAATTATGGCATTAGATACGATAGGGGGGCTTGCAGGCAATAAAAGTACAAAAAGATACCTACACCTGCTGATTGATCATTTTACGAGATATGCTTTTATTTCGACATCAAAAACACAAATTGCAAAAGATTTTATAAAATTAGTAGATTCGATACAAAATGAGAAGACTATACAGACTTTATTTACAGACCAATACGCAGGAATTAACTCTA
>NW_011958639.1:0-1615 GCF_000949405.1 Vollenhovia emeryi | reverse complement strand
TATGTTGTACATGTACAAGATATAATAGCACACTGCAACAGATTGAATGTGTTTATAAATATATGTATATAGCAAGCAGCAAAAATGAAATAACTCGTTGCATTGCATTGTATCAATTGTATCACTTGCTGGAAAACGTAAACGTGCAAATTATAATACAATAACGTAAAAGTAAAAAATATTGCTACTTACCATTTTTTCCTAAGACGTTTGCTGCGTACCTACGTTTGTCACTATACGTGGCCTTTATAATACCTTTATTAACACTAATATTGTTTGACTTACACACATAATAAATTTCATCGTAAAATTTAATTAAGGCATACATATTCGCGGAGAAACTAGTTAAGACCACGCACATCCGACGATCACAGCACGACTGAACACGTTCGTATACGTTAAACCAAGTAAGCTAATGGCACGCGATGCTATTTTGTTTATTCTGAGTTTTTGCATTTGCCTCTGCCGATCTGAGAGCCAATTAGGCGGGGTTTACAATGGAAGTGCATGTTTCATGCATGATGTGCTTAATGCATTATTTATCCTTATTTATTGGCGAATAACAAGGAGACAAATAATGTATTATGCGCATCATACGAGTAACGAAATTCACCTTAGTAATTCTTAAGCCGAAAGAAATTGGCCAATTACAGTCGAAAGTGATGAGAATAATCGCATGTGATTAATTTCTTACGGTTTAATGGCACACAGAACACAGCAAAGCTTGCCGCGCGACAAGAAGCGATACGGCAATCAAATCTTCCGTAACACGGAAAAAGTTAAACTCTTTCCAACTTTAATTGGCTACCGCCTCAGTTCTTGCCAAACGACAAGCCTTAAGCCCGTATCAGACTACGGATTGGGATTAGGATTAGATTGAAATGTGACCAATCAGAGTAAAAGTTACTGAACTTGAGATTAGTAAACTTAACTGTGATTGGTAAAATTGCAATCTAATCCAAATCCCAATCCGTAGTCTGATACGGGCTTTAGGCCGAGTCTACAATACGTGTAATAACTCTTAAGCCGTAAAAAAATAGACGAATTACAATCGAAAGTAAGAAAAATAACCATTTCTAGTCGGTATTCATTGTCCGTTCTTATGTTTAAGACCATCTTAAGTATAGTCTTAGGCTGCGTTCGGGGAGACGCTATTTAGCGCTATGAGCGTACTCTGTCCTTGTTCAACGTTCGCAAGTAACAAGGACAGAGCACGCTCATAGCGCTAAAAAGCATCTCCCCGGACGCAGCTTTAATGTGTTCAATGCGTGTCAATAGTTACGTATCCAAACGGAGTTTATTCGTCACAAAGTTATCTATAAGCTTTCCGATTTCTCGCAGTGAAAATGTGAATGAAAATGAGTAGACATATTAGTGCCCATCTACAATAGAGATTTAAACCATGAGCCTTAAGAAATTGACTAATCACAGTCGCGTATTCTACTCATACTTGACCGTGGTTGGTCAATTTCTTAAGGCTTAGGGCTTAAATCATCTATTGTAAACTGGGACTGATCCCTGGTCCACAATCTTGCTTTAAGCAAGCTGTGAGGCTGGCGTCCCATGGAGCGGAATACGCGGAAGCGGAATCAGCGGATCGCCAATCACAAGACCG
>NW_011958638.1:0-1628 GCF_000949405.1 Vollenhovia emeryi | reverse complement strand
TTTCCAAGTTATCTTTCGGAAAGCTTTCTGAAACTTGTTTTGCTGTGTGGGGAAGTATACACGACTCCACGTTTACATATGTCACATACACGGATATTCATGTACACGTGTCACGTTCACAGATATTCGTGTACACGTGTACACGTGTCACGTTCACGGATATCCGTGTACATGGGTTAAAACACGGATAAGTTAAATGCACGGATTACACGTGTAGTCTAGTACACGTGTACTCGGGAGCTCTAGTCTCGAGACGCTGCTCGCTCTGTGCTTAGTACAGTTTTTGTGATTTCATTTCTTTGTGATTTATTATTTTATTGAAATTAAGCAAAATGGAAAATTCTGAACAATCATCGAGGGAGCCACTGGTTGAAAACAACACGGAAAAGACATTGATAAACAGTAAATTGCTAAGTTATTTGATCAAATTCTTACAAGACACTGAATATTGTAGTGCAAGATTACTTACGATTGATGAAAAAGACATTGAAGAAATAGAAAAGTTTACAAGGGAGTAACTTATACATTTGTTAATAGATAAAGAAGATTATGTCAAGTATTATGGACCACTGTTTTCCAAAAAACTGGAGTAATTTGAGGTAGTATTGGATAATCTTGAGTAATCTGAGGTAATTTAAGGGTAATCCGTATCAAGGGTAATTTTTGTACACTATAACCGCTAGTGACCAACCCCTCGCATTTAGTTTAGCAGCGCCAGCGCCTAAGCAACCATAACATTTAGCAGGAAAAATATACCCGCACTACCTCAATATTTTTTAATTCAATAAATTTCATCATATTTGATATTTCATAATTTTTTTTATTACTTTTCGACTTCAACTTTCCCAGTATTTCATAATATTATGTTGAATTTCACAAAGAAAATTATGTAATTTATTTTTAAATACATGCAGTAATTTTCCAACGACTAAATTTTATTTAAGTTTATCGATTTCTTAGTATACTTTCAGCAAAATATTTCTACCAGTGAAGTGTATACGTGATAAAAGAACAACATCGTTTCAGTTGAAATTTCGTCTTCGATTGAAAAATACGATACGCAATTCAATACTGTCCTTACGCAATTAACTGTAAATATCACTCACATGTATTTGATTGATTATTGCTCGTAATCTCACGTATGTTCCAATTAGCAAAATTAAGTTAAATTCTATAATTAAACTCCCATACAGCACCAAAGCTTTCAGAAACATTTCAGAAAACATTATTGCAATGTTGCAATGTTTCTGAAATGTTTCTGGGCGTTTTCCAGCAAGGACACAATGTGACACAATGGGTTTGTTTTCTGTTCCTGCACTGGTGAACTAGTGCAGTAAGCTAGAATGAGAAAAAATATGCTTGTCTTACTCCAATTTATTGCACTAGTTCACTAGTGTAGGAACAGAAAACAAGCCTACCCATACAGCACAAATTGTTGCAGAAAGGTTTCAGAAAGATTTCAAAATTATTTCGATATTTCACATTTCATGCTCAACATTTCTGACAGAATTCTGCAATATGTCATATAAAATGATGCAACAGAAATGTTTCAGAAATCTATCATATGCAATAAATTTGAAAAAATAATGCGAATATTACAAAAAGATTTTTCTCGTCTTTTGAGTCAC
>NW_011958637.1:0-1614 GCF_000949405.1 Vollenhovia emeryi | reverse complement strand
AGTTGCTGGCGCGTTCTTTAATCCGAATGGCATGCGGTTAAATTCATAATGTCCATAAGGTGTGGAAAATGCGGTCTTGCATTTATCCCGTTCGGCCATGGGTATTTGATGATAGCCTGACGCTAGGTCTAGGGTGGAGAAATATTTCGCATTGCCTAGTTGGTCTAGTATGTCCGTGATATTCGGAAGAGGAAAGGAATCTCCTATCGTTAGGTCGTTTAATTTACGGAAATCTATTACAATTCGGAGCTTCGGTTTTCCGGATGCGTCAGCTTTCTTCGGTACTACCAAGAGGGGTGCATTCCATTGGCTCGTACTCGGTTGTATAATTTCTTGTTGCATCATCTCTGTGATCTGGCGATTTACTTCGGCCTTATGCTTTTCTGGGAGTCGGTAGGGTCTTACGTTTATGCTTGGCGAGTTTACTTGTGTTATTATCTCGTGCTCTACGCGAGTTGTGTGCGTCAGCGTATCTCCCTCCAGGTGGAAGATATCTGCGTACTCTTCGCATATTTTTGTCACGGTTCCTTTTTCTTCGTCATTCAAGTGTTTTAGTCGTAGTAATTTAGTTATGCGGTCTGCGCGCGGGAGGGAAATTTTGTCCTCCCTATGTTCCTCGGTTATAGCGGAATTTACGCATTCTACGTTCGCGTCATCGTGTGAGCTATCCACTATGTTGTCTATGATCACTAGTGGTAGTTGTATTTTTACCTCTTCTTCATTCGTGTTTATGATGCTTATTGGGCAGTTAAAATTTTTTGGTTCTACTAAATAATTTCCAATAAAAACGCCGGGCGCGGTCTCGTCTCGTCGCGTTACGCCGGTCGAATTTCTATCCGTCGTGACGTGCACTATCGTCTCGCTCCATGGCTGTAATACGATGCACTTGTACGGATATAGCTTAAAGGTGGTCCTTTGAATATCTACTCTTCTCGCGTTGTAGTCGCAAATGGCTCCACTTTTTCGGATGAAATCTATTCCGTCATAATTTATCGGCACGTCGTCTTTTACAACGTATACAGGGTGTTTAATTTCTCCGTCGGACAGTTTAATTCTCAGGTATGTCTTCCCGAGGGTAACAATGGAATGTCCGGTTATTCCGAGTAGTTTCACCTGTTCCTCGTAAATTTCGGCTTCGTCTTTTAATACCTTTAATTTAATTAGAGAAACGGTAGCTCCGGTGTCGAAAAGAAATTCTATCTTCCCTTTCTTGGCTTCCCGAGTGGGCAGAGAGATTAAATCCAGGCCAGCGTCGGCCTTACGGTGTGCCTTGACATGAGTCACACGATAGGCGGCGGCATTTTTCTTAACCTTTTTGGTCTGGTCTTCCTCGTCGCTACTATGTGATTCTATATTTTTTATCGCCTTGATATTTGCGTCTCGTTTGTCCGTACCATGGGCGCGTGTATGTCTGGTTCCGTTATCGCTATCGCGGCGTGTCGAGTTTCGTCGCTCGGGCCGTCCGTGCAGTGACCAGCATTCGTTGCGTGCATGCCCTGCCTTTTTGCAGTGGTTGCAATACTTTTCTACCGTGTTAATTCGTGGGCGTCCTTCCGGTTTCGGCAAGGAGAATCTATTAGCGTATCGGCTGCTTCGGCAGTCACGTCCGTAGTG
>NW_011958636.1:0-1614 GCF_000949405.1 Vollenhovia emeryi | reverse complement strand
ACCCTGTATAAGTTTGTTAATATGCAATTGAATTGTCCGATTAGGTAGGCCAAGATATTTTTCTCATTCAAAGTAATGAATCTATGATATTTTATACATTTGTAAGGTACGGTATCTGCGGAGATGCACAGTTTGTTTTATTAATAATGATATTGATAAAGCAGTATATTTTTCCCAGGTGTTCACATTAGTTTATTAAATATCAAATAGTAGATCATTTTTAATTAAAAAAATTTTACTTTAATTCTATAAAATGTTTGCCAAAATATAAGTTTAACCGCGAAGAAAATTGGATTTCGTTTATTCCCTGAGAATTTTGTATAGCCATCATAGATTCATTACCTCGATTTATATGATAAGCTTTACTTCTCACTCACCCCACAGCAGTAAAACTGCGACGCCTCATCGTCCTGCAACGCACAAATGGAAAATTCAAATTAGTATACTTGAGGGACGCAACATTAAGAAAAAAGACCTAATACTTTTTCACGAAATACACGCGAATACAGTTATTCGCGGTACATTTCAACTACCGTGAATAAGGGCTGTATAGTTTCCGGAAAGAAATCTTCCGCGAACGTAAATTTTCGTAGAACAGGCAAAAAATTCCTTTGCTACTTCGTACGCGCAATTGTTTCGACCGGTACTCGTGGGCGTTTTTTGCCAAGGGCACAGTGTAACACAGTGAATCGTTTCATCCTTGTTTAACATTGGCAAACAACAAGGCCGTAAGGACGTAAAACGTAAGCGTAAGAAAATCGATCAATCACAGTCGAGAACGTAAGGCAATGACGCAAGCAGTAGCAAAATCCAATCTGTTAATTTTTTTACGCTTACGTTTTACGTCCTTACGAAATTTTATGTGTGAAGGCCTTTACACTGTATCACATTGTGTCCTTGCTGGAAAACGCCCCGTGCGAGTCGTTCGAACGGGGGCGAATCAAGTGAACGAAAAGGAGAGCGTAAGCAATCTGCGAAATGGAGTTAACATGAGAATAATGTATGGACAATTATATTCACCTGAGGCTTACTGCGATGTCGCCCGATGCCTCTCCCAGGCCGCCGCTTCCTCTCAGATTCCTCCAATTGGCACTGGCACGACACGACACAACACTCGCGAAAGCGGAGATAATTACGATCGCGTCACTCCCGGCGCTATTCGTCGCGGACTCCGTTGCAACGAGAGCAAGAGACGCGATCGCGCGAACACGATCGATGACGTCGCGCAAGTTGGCGGGAACGTTTCGGCGAAAAATGACCGCGGGGCTTACCTCGCGCGTTTCCCCGAGAAAGGCGACCGAATGCGGGCGTGAACGCGGGATTTCGCGCGAATGTCTCTCTTGTCGCGCGTCACGCGTGAAGTTCTACAATCGCGAGGAGACACGAACTGAAATCGCGGCCCGGAGTGTTCGCGTCGCGCGAGGATACGGTCGGTACGACAGCGACGATGCGGCACATTCCCGGCTTCTCGCGAGATACGCGTCTCGGTGGATCGTCGACGCACGAGTGTCGGATCGGCGCGATTACCAGCTTGATTGGACACAACGTCACTCCCGGCGCTATTCATCGCGGACTCCAACTTGCAACGAGAGCAAGAAACGCGATCGCGCGAAC
>NW_011958635.1:0-1614 GCF_000949405.1 Vollenhovia emeryi | reverse complement strand
CCCTCAGCTGCCACATTACCTCCTCTTCCCGCTCCTCCTTCCATCTGTTTCGCACCTCCTCCTCTCCTCTCTCTCTTCCTCTCGCCGCCTCTTCCTTCTCCCTGCTCATCTCCTTCCCTCTGCCGCCTCTGCTATCTCCTTTACTCCTTTCTCCTCCGCTCGTCCCTCTCTCCCCTCAGCTCTTCCTCGTGCTCTGCCCTCGTCCCACCTTCTTCTCTCCTCCTCCTTCTGCGCTATTGCAAGTGAAAAACGAAAGAGATCCAACTTAGTTTCTCCCGCGTTTCCCTCGCCTTCTCCTAACCTTAAAGTCGCTTCCTCGACTTCTTTCCCTTCGCCTTACGCTCCTCCGTCTCCTCCCTTCTTACCTCTTCTCTCCGCCTCTCTCACCTCCCTTCGCTCTTCTCCTCTCCTGCTTTCTCCCTTCTGCCTTTTCTCTTCCACCTTCCTTCACTGTCTACTACCGTCTTCCCTTTCGCCTCTGTCACAGCCTTTGCTGGTTCTTACCGCTCGTCACACCGCACGCACCGTCTGCCCCTCACGTGCGCCTTCCGTGTTCCCGAGCCCCTTCCCCTTCCACCCCCTCCCACTCTGCCGTCTCGGCTGCTCGAGCTCGTATACATTCCTCCTGCCGAATCGATCTCTCGATCCCTCGAACTTTCCAGCCAATCTCCTTTCCCTCTTCCCTATCGATCTCTCGCATCTGCACTCGATCTCGCTTCTCTCCACCAATCCTCTTCCTTCTTCTTGCCTCTCACTCTCCTACCCCCTCACCTCCTCCTTCTTCCTTATACTGGAATCGCCAACTCATTGCCGCCTCACCTTTTCCGCCTCGATTTCTCCTCCGCCTTTCGCCTATTCTTCTCGCCTCCATGTCCTCCGGTTCCTCTCTCGTTCCTCTCACTCTCACTTCCTCCTCCTTCCTCAACTCCACTTTTACGTCTCACTTCCGACAATTCTCTCGCCGCCTTCCCTCGTCAACCTCCTTTCACCTCGCCATCTTTACCCCCTCTCTAGAATTTATTATGAGTAAATGTTAACTAGTAATCTGCTTTATTTAAATGTATATTTTATTATTACTCACCAAATTTTACGTTAATTTTTTTACCGAATAGACAAGTACTTCTATTTGCTATATATGAGCTGCTTTCGCGAGAAGATCAAAATGATCCGGATTAAAATGGCCCTGTGCTATGATTGGTCAAATCTGGAATTTCATTGAATATAATTTCAATGTGATGCTACGAAATTTCAGATTTGACCAATCATAGTACAGGGTCATTTTAATCCGGATCATTTTAATCCTCTCGCGAAAGCAGCCCAGAACTGCATTCCAAAATGCATTGAAAATACACAGTGGCTGTTCTGATATTCATTATTGTCAATATTAATAGTGAATACTATAATGTGAAAATTATCAATAAAAAATTATAAAAACGGTATAAATAAATGAATTTAAATAATAAATAAATAATGTAAAAATTATCTATTTATTTATTAATTATTTATATTAACGATATAAATAAATGAATATAAATAATAAATAAATAAATAAATATAATGTAAAAATTATGAATTTTCACATTATTTATTTATTATTTATATTCATGTAAGTCT
>NW_011958634.1:0-1614 GCF_000949405.1 Vollenhovia emeryi | reverse complement strand
ATGAATATGATTGGTGTATGTTCTTAATTGCTGAATCTTAGAGCATCAGATTGAGGATTGTTACAACAATTGCAAGACAGCTTTTTCTGCTAAACGCAGCCATTGGACCCAAAGACGTCCTATAAATGTCGTTAGAATGACGCGTCAACATCTTTGGGCGGTACAATGTACGTACTGACGATGTCTACTGGACGTCTTTGGGCGATAGACTGTATGTACGAACGATGTCTACTAGACGTCTTTGGGCGGTACATTGTACGTACAAAAGATGTCTACTAGACGTCTTCCTCACATCATACGGATGTCCGTCCATGACGAACGGGACGTCCTTTAGACGTTTAAAAGATGTCGAATTGTTACGTGGGTTAAATGCCCAAAATTGTTTACAATAGCAAGTGGCCATAAAATTATACTTCAGCGAATAAGTGATTACTGTAAGAAAAGACTCAACCAACAGGAAATGTTGATCAAAACTAAGATTAAGGGACTTAAGTCACAGTCATCTGCACGTCAATCGCTTGTTGAGTCTGCATCCCTTGTATCCACAGCCCATCAATGTGAAAGAGCTAAGTTAGCAGCTTCCATTTTGTCATCGATCCATCAATTGAAAGGTCTAGTTGAGAGTGATCAATCTATCTTAGCAAAACCAGTTTTCACCATTGTAAATAAGAATGAAGGGTCTTTCAGTGCTTCAATTTGTTGTCCTATATGTAGTGTTGAAAACTGTGCATCTAAAAAGAATTCAAATATAACTGTATATTTTAATCAGGGGCGGTGGCTCTTGTCTAACTATCGCCGGCATTGTTTACGCTTTCATTCAGTTGAATCTAGGGTTAAAAATGTTAAAACGTCTCCACAGATTACCATCAAGAGCATGTTTGAAAAAGGCCAAATTGCAGATACTTCAAATACAGACATTCCTCACAGTCCAACTTCCAATTCAGGTTTATCATCTACAATTTCTCATGATAGTCAATTTGATGACGATGATGATGTAAACTCCAAAAAAAGAAAGCAATGTAATTATACAGATCCTTTTTCTGATGAAAATGAAAATTTTGTTGCTCCGGGGGTATCCAAGGAGCAGGATACCTCCGTGTAAAGCCAGTGAGGTCATCTCAGCTCCAATCTCGTTTAAATAAGTGGAAATTAGAACAATATTCCCGTGCTGCTAGAAACAAGCGGTTTCTAGAAAGGGTATCGCAAAATTATCCTTGCATCACATCATTTTTTCCCTGTTTAAATAACCATGAAAAGCTGTTGGCCGAAAATTCAGAACTTCGGAAAGCTTTATTGAATTTATCAGAACAATTGACAGAACAAACGCATACAGACCATCTATCTAATATATCATCAAAAGTTCTTAGTGCTCTTGTTAGAACAGCAACGGATAATGCAGGGAAAAGTGTCCATGGATTTAAGTACAAAGAAGAAATTGTTTCCAAGTTTGCTAGTCTTGTATTCCTTGTAGGCGGTAGATGGCTGTATGAAGTTTTACAGAAAAACCTTGGACTTCCTTCAATATCAACTCTGAACAAGGTCACTAATTCTGTTACTCAGCCTGTTATAGAAGGGGAATTCCGTTTCAGGGAACTAAAAAAGTATCTTGAAGAT
>NW_011958633.1:0-1614 GCF_000949405.1 Vollenhovia emeryi | reverse complement strand
CATAAAATCTTTCATTGACTCGTCCGCACTTGTTTTGGTCCCTTTAAGAGCAACGCATCATGTGGGAAATTCAAGTACTCTTCTCGACTTGTGTATTGTTGATGATATAGACAAGCTCCGCGGTTATGGGCAATATGATGTATCGTTTCTCTCAGCGCATGAATTAATATATATAGTTTACGGTATTAAAATCGAAAGGCGTAAATATGGCGTTGTAAGGCGAAGAAATTTCAAAAATTTCAACCGCGATAGCTTTCATCTCCACTTGAATAACTACGACTGGAACGGAATAATGAGGACAGAATCCATTGACGACAAAGTGGCACTGTTGAATGGAGCTATACATGATTGTTTGGATGAACAAGCTCCAATGAGAGAATTTAAACTGAAGAGGCTTCCGGCTCCATGGCTGACGGACGAAATTAAGGCAAAAATGCAAGAAAGAAACATTGCCAGAAGAGCTTGGCGCAGAAGAAGAACGGATGAGGCAAATGCAAGATTCAAGATATTGAGAAACAAAGTCCAATTAATGGTTCGGAAGGCGAAAACGGAGTACTATCTGACACTCTTCGAGAACTGCAGGAATGCCAAAGAAGTTTGGAGTGAACTGAGACGGCTTGGACTCCTGAAAGCAAGGAAGAATAAAACCACTGAGAAAATTAATACGGAAGAACTGAATAAATATCTTGCGGGAGTCTGCATTGGGGCGGGTGTAACTCCATCTTGCGAGCCGTTTTTTCTTGGAGATGTGAGCTACCATGATGAGAAGTTTTACTGGAGAAATATCGATGCTTCAGACATGCTTAAAGCAATCAATAGGATAAAGACGAGGGCAGTTGGCTGTGACAACCTATCCGTACAAATGATTAAGCTGGCCTTACCTAGCATAGAGCCATCATTACTGCATATATTTAATCTCTCACTCCAGCAGGGTGTGTTCCCGGAATTGTGGAAGGTGGCGCACATCTGTCCCATACCTAAGATCCCCACACCAGCGGATTTCTCACACTACAGACCGGTGTCGCTGTTATGTGCGGTGTCCAAGGCGCTCGAGAGGCTTGCGGCGGATCAGATCAGAGATTTTGCTGAGGAGCGCGGTCTCTTTGACAGTAGACAGTTTGCCTATAGAAGGGGTCACTCCACTCAAACTGCTTTACTCAGTCTATTAGAGGATGTGAGAGGAGCCGCTGACGGCAGAAAGGTCACCACTGCGATTCTTTTCGATTTCTCGAAGGCCTTTGACAAGGTGGACCACTATAAGCTCATACAAAAACTTAGATCTCTCAATTTCTCAGCCTCTGCCTTGAGATGGTTATGTGCATATTTAACCGGAAGAAGCCAGGCAGTGCGTGATGATGAGGGGAGCGTTTCCTCGGTCGTGCATACAAATATGGGAGTACCGCAAGGTTCGGTCCTGGGACCGTTGCTCTTTGTTCTATTCCTGTCGGACTTCAAACAGATACTGCTGACCTCGAAATATATATTTTATGCTGACGACCTGATCATTTACAAGCACTGCAACCCGGGCGATTTGGATGGTGACATTGCACTGATGCAAAATGATATATGTATGATTGAGAGATGGGTACATGACAATGGCCTAGTACTGAACCC
>NW_011958632.1:0-1613 GCF_000949405.1 Vollenhovia emeryi | reverse complement strand
TTCAGTTCAAAATGCAATTCAAGGATTTAAAAAACCAGGAATTTGGCCCTATAATCCACATGTTTTTAACGATGAAGATTATGCTCCATCATCAATGACAGACCGTCCAGTAAAAGATGTTCCAGACAATATTACACCAGTACGCGACAATATCCTCCCGCCTTGCGATAATGCTACACCACAATGCAACATTAAAGAAACAGCAAATTCTGCGAGATGCAAAGAAGCAAACGAGGCAGTTGAGAGCTTATCCCCGTTTCAAGTAAGACCAATACCCACTATGGCTACACCAAAAACAGCTCGTAAAAACAAGAGACAAAAGGCAGAAGTGTTGACGTCCAGCCCCGTAAGAAAACAGCAAGCTTGTAAGTTTAATAAAATTAATGACAAAAAAGGAAGCTAATTGAAAGAGCTGGCTCTAGTTGCAGCCGTGAAAGGAAACGAGCTAAAAAGGAACGAACTTTGCTAAACATAAGGAGAACACACAGTTCTCATGTTTGGTGTGTTCTGAAAACTATACCGATCCGCCGTCCGAAGACTGGATCCAGTGCAGCCAGTGCACCAGATGGGCACATGAAGGCTGCACTGCATACAGAGGACGTGGCAGTTACTTCTGTGAAGATTGTCAAGATTAATTATAGTGATTTGTTTGGATTTTTTTGCTCCATCCACTTTGCCCGAGTGACCCATCCGCTTTGCCCAGAGGGGTCGGGCAAAGCGGATAATTTTCCTACTTTAGTTTTCGATACCAAAGAAATATAAATGTTTAAGTTCTTTATGTTTTTCTTGTTTTATTTGAACGTTCATTTTATTAAGAAGATTTTAGAATAAAAAAAATTATGATCTTAATTTTAACTGTTTTTTGTTTCAAGTCAAACCTTAACACATCCGCGCTGCCCGGGCTTCCCCTAGATACTGAGAAAGTTCTGAGAATATCTCAACAGTACATTACGTATATTCTCATAGCTTTCGAATATGTTCTATGATGTACTGAGTACGTAGTGAGAATGCACTAATGTCCGCTTTTTCTCATACATAGTATGTGCTGAAAATAATGGTATATACTGAGGATATTCTGTTGATATAACAGAATATCAACAGAATGTTATTTGTAATATGTAGGTATCGTATATCGTAGGTATACATATACAGGGTGTACCTAAACTGGCGATAAATATTTTAATGACAAGTACTTTGTAACGTTTTGAGACGAAAATTCTAATACGAAAAAGTCGAGGCTATAATAGTTTTCAAATGGAAACAGTTTAAACATCTCGAATAGCAAAGCTAGAATTTCGCGCGCTCAGGGATGGCAAAATGGTCAGTGATAAAGGTGCTTTCTTAAACCACACGTCTTTGACATTAATGAAATTAGTGTAAAAATGTCTGCAAGAGTTTTATTAAGAAACTATTTCTGTTTATTTGTAATGAATTTTAGAAATAGTTTAAAATGTTTTTTTTTCAATAGTTCAAATCGATATTGATTTGTGTCAACTGTCATCAGCATATCTATTTGGTTAAATTGGTAAATCTCCGCGATGAAATTTGTCGCAATTTAACCAAATAGATATGCTGATGACAGTTGACACAAATCAATATCGATTTGAACTATT
>NW_011958631.1:0-1613 GCF_000949405.1 Vollenhovia emeryi | reverse complement strand
TATCGGGAGAAACCGCGGCGCGCGGCGACGGATTTTCGACCGCGAACGGGGCGGGGGGGGAGGAGGCGCCCCGTCGCGAGAGGAAAACGCACGCCGATAATCGCGCGTCGCCCGCGCTCGCAACCGAAATAGCCTCGAGCCGCTATCTTCGTCCCGTAATTTCGTCTGAACGCGAAAATGACGGGGAGGGGGGGAAGGGGGCGCCCGCCGCCGCGCCGCGGCGGCGAGGCGCGAGCTCAGGGGGGACGAAAAAGAAGAGATTACTTACGAACTCGCGGCGGCAGGAGCTTCCTGGGCAGCAGCCAGCGGCGCGCACACCGTCCGCCGAGGTTTCCCCTCACCCGCTTCCCCGCGGGGCCGCTTAACTCCTGGAACGCACAAACGCGCGGCCCGTGTGTCACCTTCTCTCGCGCGTTTCACGAGAGCTCGTCGTCGGGCATCACCGGCGCCGCGGCCGGCCGCTCTCTCACTCCGTGGGGGGGGAGGGGGACAAAACTCTCCACGGCCACTCCGGCCGACGAAAACCGAAATGGGAACGTCGGGTCGGGTCGGATCGGATCGCGCCGCGTCTCCGCCGCGCGCGTCCGCGTCGCGTCGTTGCGTGGTGTTGCGTCGCGTTATGTCGCGTCGTCCGGTCGCGCTCGCTAGTGTCTCTCTCTCTATCTCTCTCGCGCGCGCACCTTCTATTCCCGGACGCCGCTGTTCCACGAACGCGGCTCCGCTCCCGTCCGCGTCACTTTGCTTACGCCGGGATATCCCCGTTACACGCCGCCGTCACGAGGCACGTCGCGCCCGCGAAACCGATCGTAGATGGACTACGCGTCGCGAAGAAGGAAGACCTTCGCGGAGCAGGGAGGGAGGGAGGGGGGACGGGGACGGGAACGACTCGCACTCCGCGCCCGGGCCTCGGGTAAACGCGACCGGCGAATCTCCGCGGCAGACAAGAGACGGACGCGGGAGTAAAAAAAGAAAAGACTCGGGGGGGGGTAGGGGGGGGCTCTCGCGCGCGCACACACACCACTCTGCGCCTTCTCACATTCCCCGCTTTCCTCGACCGCGCGCGCTGTCCCCGCGGTCCGATGTCCCCGGCGCGCGACGCGTCGAGCGGTGTCGCGCGAGGAGGAGGATACTACAATCGACGTCTCTGAACTTTTTCTGTCTTCGCGCGCCGAACCCGCACTCTCTCTCTCTCTCTCTCTCTTCCCCCGCGCGCACTTTCGACGCACTGCAGTGGACAAGATTAACACACGAGTACGCCCGCCTCGCTTGGCTCGTAACTCCCGCGTGTGCCGCGTGTCGCGCGTGCGACGCGACGCGACGCGACGAAACTTACTCGCACTCTGCCAACCGTCGCCGCCTCGAACCGCGCTCGCGCTCGTCCGTCCAGGATCTCAACCGGAGGTGGCCGTGCAACGGAGGCGGCCGTCTCTCGCACGTCTCTCGCTCTCTCGACACGTCCGAACGTCGCGGGCGCCGATGGCGGAGTGAACCGGTGGCGCCGCGAGCCGCCGACGCTGGCGCCCTCGTCCAGCGAGAGACGGCCGGCCCCACCGGGCGGGACGGGTCGCGGGGCGGGCGCGCGCGCGTACACTCATCCGCGCGGCCCCGCGCGC
>NW_011958630.1:0-1613 GCF_000949405.1 Vollenhovia emeryi | reverse complement strand
GTACCCTGTCCGCCACGTGTCTCTCAGCGAGTTCACTACTCCGAGAATATGCAATGTCGTGCTCGCAGCACGCCGCGTCCAATGGATTTATCCCTCGATCGCCTCTCGCCAATCGTTCTTCCAGACGAGTGCCCGGGCCACAAAACTGATAGCCTGCGATATGTAGCTCGAAAGGAAGCGCGTTTATCGTATAATTTAACAGACCACTGCCACTTTTTACTGCTGTTGCGATAGCTGGCATTGGTGGCAATTCTTAATCAGCGGTGCAGGACCGTCGATGTGCGTCCGCTGCCACGGTTGATTGTAATGCTCGTAACAGCGCCGATAAGTCTGAACCTCCGAATCAGTCTTTATACGTTCTGGGAGCTTATCCCACAGGTAGTGTACGTAATCACCACACACCCGTAACAGAACAGTTTTTGGAATAAACTGCAACTGTTCGACGTTTAAATCACAGATTTCGGAAGGACTTGACAGCAGGACAAACATTTTCACTACTGAGCGATTCGTTGTATCGCGCTCGTATAAATAGGTGTCGTCTACTGAACGGTTTCACGCGCCTATAAATAGGCACTCGATCTCGCCTCCTACATATCAGTGTGAAAAATGAATTTCGTGCAGCACCCGTTGAAGATACGCGTTACGAATTGTGACAAGTTACGGTTGATGCGGGATAATGTGGAGAAACGCAAGCATGGTGCGCTGCTACCGACTAGTATACGCGCAATCGTGTGCGGCCCCTCGAATTGTGGAAAAACAAACGTTCTCATAAGCTTACTGGAAAGTCCTAATGGTGTGCGTTTCGAGAACGTGTACATGTACTCAAAGTCGCTGGAACAACCGAAATATCAGTACCTGGAGCACCTGTTGGCGTCTATCTGCGAAATCGGATACTTTACATACTCCAATAACAGTGATGTCATTCCGCCGAGCGAGGCGCGTCCTTACTCGATCTTCGTCTTTGACGACGTGGCATGCGATAAGCAAGACGCGGTGAGAGAGTATTTCTCAATGGGACGTCACTCGAGCGTCGACTGCTTTTATCTCTGTCAGACTTACGCGAGAATACCGAAACATCTTATACGCGACAACGCGAACCTGCTAATCCTGTTCAAACAGGACGGCACCAATTTGAAACATGTGTACAACGATCATGTGAATACCGACATGTCATATAATGATTTCTGCGCATTGTGTAGCAGTTGCTGGCTAGACAAGTTTGGTTTCCTAGTGATAGACAAGGACAGCGCGCTTTCTAATGGGCGATACAGAAAGGGATTTAACGTGTTTGCAGTACCGCGAACCGATTAGTCGTTGTCGGTATTCCGTTGGGTGAAAAGCGACCAATCAGCATGGCTGGGAGCGATGCTATTAGCAAGCGTGAAAAGATTGCGAGAGAGATCGCAAAAACGAGCGAAGCAATTCGCAAGAAACATCGCGCTTTGAAGATTGGTAGGATCGATTATGATATCGCGGTGAAGACGCACTTTAGACCAATCATCGAGCCGTTGCAACAGATGGCTGACAACTCCAACGGGGTATGCGCGATAAAAGACGAGCCGATCCATGACATGGGGAGGATTGATACATCATTCGACTACAAGTGCGAGAAA
>NW_011958629.1:0-1613 GCF_000949405.1 Vollenhovia emeryi | reverse complement strand
GATAAAAACAAATGGTCGAGTTTGTATGATGCGTTTTTACGATTCCGGAAGAGCTATTATGGAAACGATGATCTTGCGCCAGGTCTCACTGCATACAAATTTCTAGAATATGGTCCGTTTGTGGTCATCGATTGTTCTCGATAAAACGAATCGGTTAAGAGCGCGACTGTGGACGTGAGATTGGAATTTGAGTGTAAAGAGAATGTATCGAATAATACTACTGCGTACTGTCTTATTATACACGATCGCGTGGTTCAGTATAACCCGCTGACAAATGTCGTGCGCAAAATCACCTAAATGTAGCAGCGTCCATAAAAATATGTAACAACATGTGTTAAGAAGTGTATTCAATTGCTGGTATAAGCAAAATAAATATATATTATATATTGAAACGATGTCTATTGATTTCCTTCTCTCCCCGTTCACATCCTCTTCCACGCATATGGCCCTATGTTGTTGTTGCTCTTCTTATTAACTACTTGGGAAGGGAAGATAGAAATAATACTCTTATTTAGTGTACAAATAACTAGGTTTATTATATTTATATTAGAATGTTATATCCAAACAATATCAAGCATAAAATTTTATTGGAAGAAATAAAGGAAATAATATTAATATTATTAATATTAATGAGACAAATTTTTAATACTTATTTAATAATGTAAACAAAAATACAACAAAATATTTTATTAAATCTTAATAATATCTTATAACTACTTCACACTCTAAGCTTTTCTTATATAACGCCGCTAAATCGTAATTGTATTTATTTGTAATAAATGTTTCTAAGCAGTCTCGGCACGAGATTGCTGGGGTGACGATCGTCAGACATTTGTAGCAGCAATGACAACTCATTTTAGGTGTGGCAATATATTCAGTTGGCGCACAAAATCCGTGCCACCGTGATTTGGAGACATAATTTGCGGGTCTCCCCATTAAATTATAGCATTCGATGCACATCCGCATCTTGTCGCCATCCTCGTGGATGTAAAACTCCTCCACGATTGACTTTGAACATATACCATTAAGGTATATGTCATATGTGTCTGGATGTTGTTGTGGCACGACTCCGTCTATGGGGCCGTACCACTCAAGCTTCTCCTCCTCGCTCCTCGAGTCTGGAGTTGGAGGCCTCATGACTCTGTAAGCAATCATGTATATAAGTCTCAGACCGAGCTCGTATTCGCTGCTCGCGTCTAATTAATAATTTGAACTTACCTTTTTCGAAAAAAAAAACGAGATCTCCGCTCGATGTCGTGGTCGGCTTCGGAACGATTTGGGAGCACGTTCCCTTGGTTGTCGATACGTTTTTGAGCTTTGCATTTTGAGAATCGGGCCTTTTATAGTGTCCCTATGACACTACTTTATTTGTTTCGGTCAAGAGAGTAGGGGTACTTGCATGTGTATCTCCCTATCACGAGACACGGTAGTGTCTCGCGCCAAGTGTAAGCGTAGCTAGTACACGCGTGCGAGACCGACCGTGTAAGTTTACGCGAGTACACGAGTTGACGGGCCCTCAGATTTTCTGATCTCAACAACGGCTGATCCGACGAAATTGAGACTGCGCTTAATCGATAGCTTGAGTACGATTTGCATAATAAAAGTGTTTTTAA
>NW_011958628.1:0-1613 GCF_000949405.1 Vollenhovia emeryi | reverse complement strand
CTTGAATAAATATTATTATTATTACATATACGAAGTCGGTCCGATAAGATTATAATAAATAAAAAGATAGAACATGTTTGTGTTTGTATCGCTTCACCTGTCTCGATGAAGCCCTAGCCGAATTCTAATCATCGGAACGCCTCGGGTGTTCGGTACGCGCATAAGTCTCATAAATATTAAAGCCGCGGGTTCGTAGATAAGGAAGCGGGATGCAATCTTTGAAAGGAACACATAATTACAACATACCATTTTCCGCGATACACACCCACTTGCTGAGGCATAAAAACCCTTGCGAGTCAAGAGAAAAGCCCGAGCAAGCGCACACTTTATTAATTCTCAATGCCTGGCCGCAGCATTAGCGGGCGCAGGCAGCAACCCGTCAGATACATGCCCATTCACATCAGTCACATTTCCCAGTCGCATTTACATTGGGTACCGGCTCAACGCGCGGTAACTGTCTCTCCGCGAGACCGAAATGGCTACGAAGTCCCGAAATGGTGGTGCGCCGTTACAGGCCGACACCGCCCCCTCCTTACAAGTATGAACACGCATCGCCCCGCGCGAACCGTTGCTACGCGAGGTAACTGCCGCTACGCGCGACGGAAATGGCCACGATGGCCCGAAATGGCGGCGCGTCGCTACAGATCGATACCGCCCCTTTCCCGTAGGAACACTCGTCGTCCCGCTGTCCCGCCGGAAGGCACGTCGAACCGCGTATTTATCCGCGGTCGACGCTGTGGGAGGGTGATGCGGCTGGCCCCTCCGCACCCCCACTCGCCAGAGAATGAGGCTCGCGTCCACCCTGGGAACACGGCCCGCAAAGTGACGAGTCGGCGCACTTGGCCTCTCGTCCCCCCAAACCAAGACACACTCGCCCACCGCGGGCAGGATTAACAGAGTGACGAGACGACGTATTTCGGCCGCCCCGCACTCACTCCCCGTCACGACAGCGAGACGGCGCGCACGCGGGATACAATGACGGAGGGCCCGAATGGCCGTCGTCACCCCTACCCCCGCGGACGCCCCACAATTACCTTTGTCCTTCCCGATTTCGCTCGCTCGCAACTGCGCCTCTCGGCGCACCGGCCGGATCGGCACCCTCAACCAAGCCGAAGGGCGCTCGCCTCCCCCCGGTGGCTGGATCCGTTCTATCTTCCCGGGTAGACGCCTGGCAAAGGCGAGATCGCCTGGGCAGGGCCCCCGTTCCACCGTCGTCACGCAATGGACGATGGTCGCTCAGCCTTCTTGGATCGTGGGCTGGATATCGTAGAATCTGCGGGCGCTCTCCACGGTTCCCTCGCCCGTCCTCGTCCTCTCGCAGCGGCCGGCTATCCCTCGCAGGATCCACGGGCCTTCCCGGTGGTCCTTGTCCCTCGACCGCTACTCGCAGGCTCCCAAATCGTACTGTCGTCCCTCCCGGATCGCACTGCACTGTCACTAACCGGAAGGAAAGTTGGCGAAGGAGGCGACCCGCACGCCGCACTCGCTTCCGCACACTTGCGCTCCGCGCACGCGCGGCCGGCGCCGCCGAACACTATCGCCGTGCCGCGGCAACGCCGCTCCGCCGGTAACCCGGCTAATACGAACGATCGCTCATTCGCCGCGAACAGAAC
>NW_011958627.1:0-1612 GCF_000949405.1 Vollenhovia emeryi | reverse complement strand
GGCGGCAATAACCCGCGGAACGAATCGGAGAGCGGCCCTGAGAGTGGCCAAGTCGCCGTGCTCTCAGCCGGTTCCAGTGAATCTTCCCGGTACTACCGCGGCTCTATCAGCCGCCGCCCGCTATCCGACGCAAATTCCGGCCAGAGGACCGCCGCGCAACGATCACCGCCGCCAAGGCGACTAGGCACACCCGTTACGCCTAGCCGCTGCGGTACCGCCACACGACTCCTCCGCGACGCGGACACGGCGCGGAAGCGGTATCCGCGACTCAAAATTCTCCGGCGATAACGCGACAGGAAAGTCTCCGGTAATACTCGACAGCAGTAATTTTCGGTAACAGAGGGACGTGAACGTGGGAGCTCAGTGCCCCTGACAAAGTCGGTATCAGCGCGTACGGCGATTCAGGGACGGATTATCCCGGCAATTACTGGAGTCGCGCGTGAGGCGCCCAGCGCACACACGCTCTAAATCACGGAATTCCGGGCGGTATAAATCCCGCGTTACGCGATCCGACGTTCTACTCGATGGGACGTCACCTCCGACGGATACGATACGAAATTATATACAAAATTATATACGAAATTATATACGAAACGGTACGAAACGATGGGGGAAACGATATGGGGAAGACACGGACAGTGGAGTCTACGCCAAGGTACAGGCTCGGACGAGTCTCGGTAATCGGAGTTCGGTATCGCTCACTTCAGCACGATACGTCGCTCGTTCGGTAATATTTTACGGTAGCTCAACATCGCGGAACGGAAATCGCGACCGAGGGGATCGTCCGCGCCGGTCTTACAATTAATTTACCGCGGGGGTACCGAGTGAAGGTCTTACAGTTCTCGCTGTCTCCCTCCGCAGTCCTCGCTCGGGTACGGCACGTCCTCGGTCGGCCTCCGGACCCCGGGTCGGGAACTCGTCGGTCTCCTGGCTCGAACTCCTTGGCGGCACAAAATTTCGCGGTATCGCGGGAGCCGACTTGCCGTTCGCACGTCTTTACGAGACACGATCCCGACCAGAAGTGCCGTCTCGACGGTGATTCGGGGGTAGCGGAGCTTCGCGCTCCCCCTCAAATTTTCACCTTGTCTCGACCTGGCGCAGGCAAACTTCTGGCTTTCGTAAACACCTCCCTCTGTCTTCGGGAGAATAACATGTGGTGAGGTATCGGCTCGGTAACGTATTTTTCGCCTCGGGTTGCTCCCGAGCTTGAAAATACTCCAAATAGCTGTTGCCTCGCGTGAACTTGGGCCCGGCATTCCTGTCCATAACACGATATTTGTAGCTGATCGTGTCAAATCCGTTGTGGCCCTGCGTAAATTTCGAATTCTCGGCCGTTGCGACCTCGGAGCTTCCCGCCGGTATAGGCCCTGCCGCCTGGCTCCCTCGGCGCCCCTCGCCCCTCGCACGCTCCGGCTCTTCTCTCTCCTCTCGGTGTCCTGGAGATCTGTGCTGACCTTCACACTGGACCTTAACACAAGCTAATTCTTATGAATAATGGGTGACTCCGCTGTCGCAGGATCGCTTCCTGCGCCGGCGGAGGCCGATCGCGACAAGTTTTCCTCCCGACCGGGCTTACGCCCTTGTGACGGTGCGCTCCAGCTGCACCACGTCA
>NW_011958626.1:0-1612 GCF_000949405.1 Vollenhovia emeryi | reverse complement strand
ACCGTGAACCATCAGTGTAACACTCAGTTGAATAAAGCTACATAGTGATAGTTAAACGGTGCCTTTTTGAAGTGACCTCCGACCAGCCACATCCTATCAAAGAACCCTTCGGTTCTCGTCAGAGAACACCTCCGGAGCGAGCAAGAAGGAATATACACCGCGCACGGAGCGGCGCGGCAACACATAGATAAAATGATTGCAGTCCTTAAGAGTGAGTTAAGTCACCGAAGGATACGGAAGATACTTCGTCGGGATGGAGATAAATCGAAACCAGAAGACCGGCGACATCACAATTAAACAAGAACACTACATCAAGCGAGTTCTTGAGAAATTCAGAATGGAAGAATCGAAAGTGGTGACTACGCCAGCAGTGGTAAAAGAATACTTAAAGAATGCCCAAGAAGAGAGATTTCCAGAAACGTCAACTACAGAGTTCCGCAGCGCAGTAGGAAGCTTGATGTTTGCAGCCGTTGCGACGAGACCTGATATCATGTTCGCAGTGTCCAATGTGAGTCGATTCATGGCAAAGCCGACAGCCGGAGCATGGCAGTGGGTCAAGAGAATTCTACGCTATTTAAAAGGGACGACTAGCATGGGCATCACCTACAGATCAACTGGAAATCGAGAATTAATCGCCTATAGTGACGCTGATTACGCAAACTGTATGCAGACCCGTAAGTCAACAACAGGACTGGTGTTAATTTTGGCAGATGGACCTGTGATTTGGACCAGCCAACAACAACAGATCGTAGCTCAGTCTACAACCGAGGCAGAGTATGTTGCTGCAGCCGAGACAACCAAACAAATTCTTCGGCTCAGAAATCTACTCAAGAACCTAGACATCGATCAATCTACAACAACATTGTACGTCGATAATCAAGGAGCACTGAAGATTATCGAGAACCAGGAGCACCACCGGAGGACCAAACATATTGACGTACGATACCATCTAATCAGGGACCATACAATGAAAAAGGATATCGCCGTAGAATATGTAACAAGTGAAGAGCAATTGGCCGATATCCTAACGAAAGGATTACCAAGAGATACCTTTACGAAACTCCGTAGCCAGCTAGGAATGGCTTAATTTTTGTTTGTTTGTAACACTTTATTATTTTTGTGATTACTGAGATTCATCGGTGCTCTTAAACTGTTAATTATTTTTTTGTTTTATACACAGCCTACAGGACAAACTAGTGGGAGTGTTGAGAAAGGAGTTTGCCCTTCCTATTGACTCTTTAGTTATGTTTTGCTTTTCGCGGTTGTTCTATCTAGTAAGAGCGCCATCTCGTTTTTCGTTTTGATTCATATCGATTGTAAACCTAACTTTAGTATAGAAGCGCGCGCCGCTCTTGCTCTTGCTCTTGTGTGCGTGTCAGGATAGGTCCAAAACACAAGACCTTTTCCTTTACTTTGTACTCTGCTGTATTATTCGAATAAAAACCAACAAAAATATATAATGTGTGTAACAAACAGCTGTACAAAATACAAGTATGAATATATACAAGAAATTTTTCATTGTGACGGATGTATCGCTGGTGGAGTATCTAGAAAAAAATAATTGTATAAGAGAACTATGAAATAAAAGAATTAAAAGTGTAATAAAAAGTAT
>NW_011958625.1:0-1612 GCF_000949405.1 Vollenhovia emeryi | reverse complement strand
GACCCGCTGAATCTGAATCCGAGGTCAGAATTGAAGAATTACTAGCTTTAACGTCCCTAACCTCAAAAAACTCATAATTTCACGAAACGGGCACTTTTGCTAGACGTATCCACTCCTCGGTCTGCGGAACTAAAATAATATGAACATGTTTTTTTGAGTATTTTGACCCGCTGATTACGAATCCGTGGTCAGAAATGCTCCATCAGGTCTCACATCGACGCTCCATTTCTTGAATATCCTGATGGAATCGTTCTCCGTGTTCCTCACTATAATCGCCTAGATTTTCTGGGAAGTAATCTACATGAGAATCCAAAAAATGCAGCTTTAGATTCATCAGGCAACCCATTCTTCTATAGTTTTCAACCATTTCACACACTATTCCTTTGTACATTGGACTTTTGTAATTACCTAGGAAATTTTCGACGACGTTTTTGCAACTCAACCAAGCAGCTTTCTCTGTATCATTCATCGTAGTAACAAAAGTTTCATCCCTCATCAGCGTTCTGATTTGAGGTCCATCAAAGATTCCTTCCTTTAATTTTGCGTCGGAGCTGTTCGTAAACTTTCCTTGAAGATATTGGAAGCATTTACCCTTTTTATCTAGAGCCTTAACCAATTGTTTGATTAGACCCAGTTTAATGTGAAGAGGTGGAAGTAGAACTTTTAAAGGATTAACTAAGGGGTCGTTTACAACGTTCATATGCCCAGGTTTTGAGAATGTTCTTGCTGGCCATACTTTTCTGTTGTAATGGTTCTTGCGATCTCTGCTGTCATCACCGACGCCAAAGCAGAATATCCATAGAAAGAAGGCAATGCTCTGTATTTGGTAGAATGAGAAAGGTGTGTTTTACTATGAGCTGTTGAAAAGTGGTCAAACAGTCAGGGGACTTCTCTACCGAGAACAAATGATCCGGCATATCGCGGGTCAAAATACTCAAAAAAACATGTTCATATTATTTTAGTTCCGCAGACCGAGGGGTGGGTACGTCTAGCAAAAGTGCCCGTTTCGTGAAATTATGAGTTTTTTTAGGTTAGGGACGTTAAAGCTAGTAATTCTTCAATTCTGACCTCGGATTCAGATTCAGCGGGTCAAAATACATAAGAATACACTGGTCTGGTCTTAGGGCCAAACAACTTTTTTTATTTTGTGGGGCTGTGTTATTGGCCACGAAACGTCTGTTAAGCCCCAGCTAACAAGACAAATGTCGAAATGACGTAAAAAATACGTGATTTTGATGAAGATAACGTCATGTGACTTAAATGGTACATAATTTTGACGTCATTTTAAATACTAAAATAGTACGTCATTACTGTTAGGTCAAAAAGACGTACTATTGACGTCGAAGATATAAATGTGTAACGAGGGCGACCGGGGAGGTGCGGCCGCGTAGAAAAAACCCGAATTCCTCGAGCGAGAGAGAAGGAAATAGAGCCAGCCGGGAAAAATCGATAACGCGCGGTTGCCGCGTCGACGCGAGCCAGAGAAAATCGATAATGCGCGGTTGCCACGCGTTGACGGCAACCGGCAACGCCGCGCCCGCCCCCGCCGCCTCACCCCGCGCGCCTCCGTCCGGGGGGTATAAAAGCCCCTCCGGAGCAGGCGAGTCAACTT
>NW_011958624.1:0-1612 GCF_000949405.1 Vollenhovia emeryi | reverse complement strand
GTTCAGTTTAGCATATTGTGGTAGAAGTTTGATTTTACTTTATCCAGATTAAAAATCTAACCTAACCTGTTTTGAGACGAAATGGTGTAAACAGGGATGTATCAAATGTTTAGTCCGTACCAACTTGATGTGCGCACCAACCGATTTAACGGTGTAAACTAGACCAATAGGCCTGTTCTTTATTACTGCACTACTGAACTAGTGCAATAAGTTAAAATGAAACAAATAGATTACCTCTCATTCCAACTCATTGCACCAGTGTGCACTAGTTCAGGAGTGCAGCAATAAAAAACAGACCCAATGTTTTCTGTTCAGGCTCTTAGATACTCCGTAGCCAATGAAATGTTCCATACAGCATCTTTAGGTAAATTCCACGCGATCTTGAATATAAGATCTGGCTATGAATACCAGCCCTAGTGTACATGATTTTGGTCGGCGGTTTACCCCTCGTAAATGACAAAGAACGTTAATAACGTTCCTCGCGCGAAGAGGATGCGCAGGTCAAGAAAAAAGGAATGAAGGTCGCGAGTGAAGGGTTGATTCGGCAGAACGTTGCCGGAGTGACGAATCAGAGCCGCGCGCGGCGATCGAAAGGGTAAGGCCGGATTCAGACTGAACGCGATGAGCGATGAGCGACGAGCGATTATCCAATGGGCGAACAGGTTACATGGGAAAGCTGTACGCCCATTGGATATCGCTCGTCGCTCATCGCTCATCGCGTTCAGTCTGATTCCAGCATAATGGCTCATTCAGACTGGACGCGATGAGCGACGAGCGACGCGCGATTATCCAATGAGCGTACAGGTTTTATGGGAAAGCGTACAGTTTTCCTATAAAGACTGCACGCCCATTGGATATCGCGCGTCGCCCATCGCTCATCGCGTTCAGTCTGAATGAGCCATCACGCTGACCCGCATTCGGCCGGTCGCGATTTCGCCGCTGTCGGTCACGACCGACATCCCGGTGAGACGTCGAAGGTGCGCACGAAGCGACGAGTGAGGACTTGGCACTTGATTCCCTTTATCCCCCTCCGGTTCGTCGACGAGGTCGATCGACGACAGAGAGCGAGTGGCGCGCGACCGGAAACTTTATCCCGGCAAGGGTTGACGCAAAATGGCGTCTGGTCTGTTCGTTATCGCTGCATTACTGCACTAGTGCAGTTAGTTAATTACACTAGTGCAGTAATGCAGCGATAACGAACAGACCAAAGGTAACCAAATCATAATAATAATAATAATCCCGCGTTCAGAGTACAGGGGAGCGATCACGTGCACCGATCGAATTCGAATTCGAGAAGGAATATGCCATCCGATACCACTCTTCGTACATGATCAATCTATGGTCTGAGGGAAACTATCCTATAATAAATAAGCATGAACCATGAAACCTGTAGAGTAGAAACGTATGAGAAGTCGACCGATCGAATTCGATCGTGCACGTGATCGCTCCCCTGATTCGAGACACCTTATTGGTTCCGCCATTTTGCGTCAAACCAATCAAACGGAGAATATTTCTTGCCAGACTCTTACTACAGGGACTCTAACCGTGTTATCCCTTCCACCATGGTCGTTCCTGTCCGGCCCACGGGCCCACCCGCCGTTCGCGTGCGGAT
>NW_011958623.1:0-1612 GCF_000949405.1 Vollenhovia emeryi | reverse complement strand
TAAGGCTGAAATCACATGGTGCAGAATAGAGCTGCGGAATAGAACGTGCGTCATAGAAGCAACCAATCAGAGCCAGACATTTCTGTCACTCGTTGATACGGCAAAGCTCTGATTGCCTGTTTCCATAACGCACTCTCTATTCCGTACTCCTATTCCGCATCATGTGATTTCAGCCTAAGTCCCAGTCTACAATAGAGATTTAAGCCCTAAGCCTTAAGAAATTGGCTAATGACAGTCGCGCATTCTACTCATACTTGACCGTGATTGGCCAATTTCTTAAAGCTTAGGGCTTAAATCATCTATTGTAGACTGGGACTAAGTCCTCGCGTACAGATAATCCTACGATTTAATTAGGTACATTTAAACGGCGTATCATGCGTGGCATGCACGCGTGCCTACGTATATTTACACGTATAACGTCAATTTGTCTAGAACGTAGTTATTCGCCACGGTGGCCGCCACCCAATTTCCCCTCACCGCGCTCGCTTGGGTCCCCTCGTCCTAAATCCTACATTACGCTCCGTCCATATATTCTTACGTCTATGGTTAAATATAAGAACTGGCTATAAACAGGCCTTAAGGCCAATGTCCACGACGCTAGAACTTGGACACAGTTCTTGGATCGTGGACACAAGGCTTTAGGCTGATTCACATGGAGCGTAACTTGCGTAGCGTAACCTGCGTATCACCAATCACAGGGTCATTCTGATAGAACTGTTTCAATAATTCTGTTGAAATAGTTCTGTGATTGGTGATACGCAGGTTACGCTTACGCAAGTTACGCTCCATGTGAATCCAGCCTTAAGCCCGCTGCAGACGATGCTATTTTTCCTGCTGGATTGCTTGCGATTTAGTAAATTACTATCATTGCACCACTCAGCATTCAGGATTCCTAGTAATTTACTAAATTGCAAGCAATCCAGCAGGAAAAATAGCATCGTCTGCAGCGGGCTTTAGTAAGAAAAGTAAAGGCCTTCACACATAAAATTCCGTAAGGACGTAAAACGTAAGCGTAAGAAAATCATGAGGTTGGATTTGCTACTGCTTGCGTCATTGCCTTACGTTCTCGACTGTGATTGGTCGATTTTCTTATGCTTACGTTTTACGTCCTAATGGAATTTTATGTGTGAAGGCCTTAATTAATGCGTGGTCTACAATGCGAGTCGCAGAGTCGTAGTCGTAAGAATAATCGACTGCGATTGGTCAATTTCGTCAGGCACATAAGAATTGACCAATCATAGTCGACTATTCTTACGACTACGACTTTACGATTTTTATGTAGACGAGGCTTTACTATGAATCCCTCGTTAAAACCCGCTGTAGACGATGCTACTTTTTCCTGCTGGAATGCTTGCGATTTACTAAATTACTAGGAATCCTGAGTGCTGAATGGTGCAACGATAGTAATTTATTAGATTGCAAGCAATCCAGCAGGAAAAATAGCATCGTCTGCAGCGGGCTTTAAGCCTGCTACAGACTGCACGCAGCAAGCAGCAAGCGTCGAGCAGCAGCCAATCAACGAAGAGATATTTTCTACGCCACTGCTGACGCTTCCGCAAAATTCAGCAGTGTTGGATCCTCGCTGCTCGACGCTTGCCGCTTGCTACGTGCA
>NW_011958622.1:0-1612 GCF_000949405.1 Vollenhovia emeryi | reverse complement strand
CGCGTGGCGAGATGTGCGCATAGCAATATCGATCGCCGGGCGGTCACATCTTGCCACGTGCTCGAATTGGGCGGTAGGCCGGCCTAAGACAACGATTTTTAATAATTAATTACTCGTTAACTATTACGAAAATTGCAAAATGGTACAGGACTTTTTCGTTCATCTCGATCCGTTCTACCTTCTCAAAAATTTTGTCGGATATGGAAAGACTCACCCTGTATATACAACCGGGGAGGGAGAGAGAGACAACAAGGACGGGCGAGCTCAGAGGAGTATCGGCATGTCCTTCTTCGGCGGTTGGTTCCTTGGCCGCTTTACCAGTCGGACCTTCTGGGGGAGAGCCTCTATCCGCACTATACAGGGGCGAAGAGTGCGCTGTCCCAGGGTTGGTTGCCGGGTCTCTGATTCCGGGCGGGGCCTCGTCGTCGGGTATGCCGGTGGCGCAGGTGGTGTTGTAGCTAGGCTGGCCCTGGGAGGTCTCGGTGCGGGGGTGATCGGCGGGCGCGGAGCCCACGTCCTGGTCGGGCACGGGTCCGGAGGCCTGTACGGTGGTGGGGGGTGAGGGTGCCCGGGGGCAACCGGAGGGTTCGAGGGAGGAGGAGGATGACACGGGAGCGAGGGTTGCCGGGGCTCGAACGGCTGGTCAAAGATCCTGGGGTCAAAGACCCCAGGGGTCGCGTATGCTCGTGCTAAGCGTCTGAGCTGGACCTTGCGTCCAGCTCGGCGCGATCTGCCCATTTCTGGGAGTGCCTGCGGGAAGCATCTCGGGTTAGCTGGGTTACAAAGCGGGGGAAGTAATGCATGCTGTTAGTCATGATGGTGGCTAACTCTAACTTATTTATTAATTAATTTACGTCCCTTAAATAGGCACCCAGAGAGAGGTACTTGTTTCAACGTCACGGAGGAGGAAGTGAAATTGAGGCTTCATATGTTGTCGTTTTAGTAGAATGCTCAGATGGATTGTTCGATTATAATAATCGATTCAGTGCCGTCATCACTGCATTCTTGGCACTTCTGATTGAAATAATAGTAGTAGGGAGACCCGAGAGTGAGTACTTTGACTGCGGTTAACGTTCATCTGCAAATGGAACGTGTAAGAGGGAAATCAAAAGTAATTACGTAATTACTTCATTGCACCGAACGAAATAACTAAGGTTCATAAGATCGGTAGATCTCGCTGTGTGCCCATCTCAGTGCGAAATTCCGTCTGTTCGAGGGGACTCTGTGAAATTGCCCCTGGACGACTGGGAACTGAGGTTGGTTACGACGGAGAAGGTCCCCCTTTCTTTTGCGGGGTTCAGACCAGATGAATGGTGTCGACGACGTGGAAGATGTCTGTGAGGACTGGCGGCTCAATGCCAGTTCGAGGTAGGGTGATGATTTCCCGGAGGAACGTCGTTGGCGGCGCGCAACCAGAGGTGGAGAACCGGAGGAACGCCGAGGGTGGCGCGCAACCAGAGGTGGAAAACCGGAGGAACGCCGAGGGCGGCGCGCAACCAGAGGTGGAAAACCGGAGGAACGCCGAGGGCGGCGCGCAACCAGAGGTGGAAAACCGGAGAAACGCCGAGGGCGGCGCGCAACCAGAGGTGGAAAACCGGAGGAACGCCGAGGG
>NW_011958621.1:0-1612 GCF_000949405.1 Vollenhovia emeryi | reverse complement strand
GAGAGAGAGAGAGAGAGATGAGCGTCGTCGTCGAGGAGGTGTTTTCCTGGTGGTCGTTGCCGTGGGCCACAGAGGTTTGCACGCGCGGTAGAATCAAGATCTAACGGGATGCCGACTTAGCCTATGGTGACCAGTGGTTAAGTATCTCGAGACACGGTAGTGTCTCGCGCCAAGTGTAAGCGTAGCTAGTACACGCGTGCGAGATCGACCGTGTAAGTTTACGCGAGTACACGAGTTCACGGGCCCTCAGATTTTCGGATCTCAACAACGGCTGATCCGACGAACTTGAGACTACGCTTAATCGATAGCTTGGGTACGATTTGCATAATAAAAGTGTTTTTACTTTTCTCCTATGTGTCCCAGGAGTGGAGGTATTGCAATGCAATTGCAATGCAAAGACAGTTTTGTGAAATTTTGGATTAAGAAACATCTGTGTCGTCGTGACGACGTCGTCGTCGACCACACCAGCATCCTTTTCACTTTTCTGCCGCAACGTGGTCCCAGGTCGCCGATGACGACGTCCAGGCAGTGCGCTCCGTAGTTTTAGGTGTCTAGGTGTATTAATACCTATGGAGATTTGCGAGCCACCTTGCCAGAGGCGCAAGCAGGACGGGAGTGAGAGCGGCCAAGCTTGGCCGGCTCCTCCCCAACCTTGGCGGCCCGGACGGCAAGGTGCGTCGGCTGTACGCCAATACGGTTCAGTCCGTGGCGCTCTACGGGGCCCCAGTTTGGGCCCCAAAACTCGCGGCATCGCGGCGCGCACGCGCTCAGATGGCGCGTGCGTTTCGCCCGATAGCCGCGAGAATCTGTAGGGCGTACCGGACCGTGGCGTACAACGCGGCGGCGGTGATCGCTGGTCTCCCCCCGATGGAATACGCGGCGGAGGAACATAGTAACATGTTCCTCGAAAGCCGCGACTCCCAGGGGAGACCCATAAGATGGTCAGCGACTCACCATGCTCGGCAGAGACTCCGGCACCGGCGACGCACAATCGCCATGTGGCGAGAGGCGCTCTTAGCCTCGGGGAACAACACCCCGGGGCAGCGCGTCGTCGGGGCAATCGGGCCCCTCCTTGACCAGTGGGTCGACAGGGGATGGGGTGGACTGTCTTTCCGGATGACCCAGGTGATGACGGGGCATGGCTGCTTCGGACATTTCCTGGGTCGGATCGGGAAGGAGCAAGACTCCCGCTGCCACCATTGCAGCGCGGCGGACGACACCGCCCAGCACACACTGGGCGAGTGTCCGGCGTGGGCGGGTGAGCGAGAGACGCTCACCCGCGTGCTCGGGCAGGACCTCTCCCTACCAGCGATGATTACCGCGATACTGGTAGAGGAGAGGTCCTGGCACGCGTTTGCCTCCTTCTGCGAGAAAGTCATCTCGCAGAAGGAGGCAGCGGAGCGGGAGAGGAGGGGCCAGATTCCCCAACCCCGCCCGCCACAGCAGCAGCGGCGGCAGCAGCACCGGGCTCGGGGAAGACATCCCCGGGCTCGGCCTGCCCGACCGGTCGCGGGGGATGGGGTGGGAGCTGAGTCAGACGGAGGGAGAGCCGGCGGGGGGACGCATACCCCCCCGGGACTCCCCCCCCATGACGCGGAGCCGGGCGAGAATA
>NW_011958620.1:0-1612 GCF_000949405.1 Vollenhovia emeryi | reverse complement strand
GCGCGGTTCCAGTAGTCTATGGTTTATGTTTTTGACCACGACCATAAAGAAGGCTTCAATAATGCCTTTCCTGTGAATTTAGGAACACATAGAGCACATATACATTTAGTATATACATACATGGAAAATGTATATGTGTCTATGTGTTCTTAAATTCACAGGGAAAGCATTAATGAAGCCTTCTATACACTCCGACTGTATGCTCATTGGACCGCGTGACGCGACACGTGTGTGGAAACGCATCCTAACCTCTTGTAGAAAGAGACTACACCCCCCTTTACCGCGAATTCAACAGCTCCCTGGCTCGGTGCTCTGTTCATAGTTTCTTAGGTCCATAGGCTTCTCATAATGCACTGAGCATTCCGGTATAGGTAGTATATTATAAGGGTTACGATCCGAAACGTTCCCTTGGACGAAACAATCTATGTAACGTGTACTATAGCTTTTTAAGTAAAAATTTCCTCCCAGAGGAAGTTTCGAAACGTAGCCTAAGTTCATAACTATAAAGGTAAGATTTCATTGACAGTGAGAAGCAGTAGCATTTTAGTAATTACCAAAACTGTTAGCAACTTATCAAAAGAATTTAATAACTTACTAATAAATCCAGTAACTTACGTAAATACCGTAGAAATTTACTAAAGTGCTGTTGCTGCTCACTGCCCATGAAATCTTACCTTAAGGCCGTAAACAAATTGATCACTCACAGTCAAACTTTCTTATTACTTTGTAATAATGTTTGAGCGCTCTTTCACATGGAGCGTATTTCGTGTAATTGCGCAAAATGGGTAACTTACGAAAACTAATCACAAATCCGTTTAGCATTTCTGTTAGAGTGTACAACAGAAACTCTAATCGGCTATTGGTTATATACGTTACGCATTTTGCGCAATTACACAGAAATACGCTCCATGTGAAAGCAGCCTAACATAAATGCTAAACGGATTTGCGATTGGTTTTCGTAACCTATGCGCCTCGAAAAGTACGCTTCTGGGAAACCAGCCTGATTGTGATTGATCGATTTGCTTACGACCATACGAATAAAATTTTTTAATGTACATTGGCCTTAAACAAGAAGAAGAATTGCCAGCATCGGATGTCGTATTTTCTTTAGCAATAAGTGCTGTTCATTAGTCGATGTATGCGTCGTGAATGATAAAAAGTTGTGTTCGAAATATTAGTACGTAGATCGTGACTTAAAAGAAATAAATTTTTACGTTATTTGCGTTTTATAACTGTAAAGGCATTATATGTGTTATCTTTCTGTTTCAGAAGCGAGTGTGATGTTAAATTATTGTTTGTTGTCAGTTAGTGAATGTCATTAATTTCTCGGTTAATTTGTAAACATGGAGGAGATAAGAGGAAAATCAAGAAACAGTATTATCTATGCTTATGAAGGACCCCAATCAGCACCCATTATTTTTAAACATTTATTAAATATTTAATTTTCATTAATTTTATATTGTTCAATTGATTTTAATAAAAATATTAATTAAATGTTTATGAAATATTTAAATTTCATTAAATATAAATTTAAAATTGTAATTTAACAAAAAATCTTTTAAATGTTTATTTGTCATTTATTTAAAATTTATTAAATATTTATTCTACATTA
>NW_011958619.1:0-1611 GCF_000949405.1 Vollenhovia emeryi | reverse complement strand
CGTCCAGCAGTCCTTGGGCTAGTCCAATCCACCTCGTCCGCAAAGGTAACGGTGATTGGCGGTTGTGCGGTGATTACCGTCGCTTAAATGCCGTCACAATACCGGATAAATATCCGATACCGTACCTCCACAATTTTACCTCAAATTTGTTAGGTAAGTCGATCTTCTCTTCCCTTGATCTCTTCAAGGCCTACCATCAGATTCCAATGGCAAAGGCCGATATACCGAAGACGGCCGTCATCACGCCGTTCGGTTTATTCGAATTCGTTTCCATGACATTCGGTCTGCGGAATGCCGCTCAGACTTTTCAGCGGTACATTCATCACGCCCTACGGGATCTCGACTTTGCATTTGCTTATATAGATGACATTCTTATTGCATCCTCTTCCTGGGAGGAGCATAGGAAACATCTAAGCATTGTTTTCCAAAAACTCAAGGAATTCGGGTTAGTCATTAACCCATCCAAATGCGTTTTCGGTGTAGAGGAATTAACCTTTCTCGGTCATCGCGTAAATAAATTCGGTCTTAAACCCTCTCCGGAAAAAGTGGCTGCTATTAGGGACCTCCCGAAGCCAAAGACCGTAGCGGAACTACGTCGCTTTTTGGGCGCGCTAAATTTTTATAGGCGCAGCCTTCGACATGCCGCTCGCGTACAAGCCCCTCTACACGCATACTTAACTGACTCGCGTAAAAATGACAAACGCGAAATACAGTGAACGCTGGAGGCCAAAACCGCGTTCGACAAGGCCAAAACCGACCTTGCTAACGCCGCGTTACAAGCACACCCGTCCAATTCTGCCGACACTCGCGTCGTGTCAGATGCCTCGGACTTTTCTATGGGTGGGGCACTTGAGCAGTATACCTCTGACGGTTGGAGACCATTAGCTTTTTTCTCCAGAAAGTTTACTCCGGCGCAGAGAAATTATAGCGCGTACGACCGAGAATTAACCGCGATTTACGAATCGATAAAGTTTTTTCGACACTTCCTCGAAGGTCGTAACTTTAAGGTCATGACGGACCATAAACCTTTGGTTTACGCATTTCAGCAACGGTCGGATAAAGCCTCTTCTAGGCAGTTACGTCAGCTCTCGTACATAGCGCAGTTCACCACCGCGCTTGAATACCTCGCCGGTCCGGAAAACGTGGTGGCTGACAACTTATCTCGTGTCGAGGCTCTCCGCCTCCCGGTCGAATTTGAATTAGTAGACCTCGCCGCTAGGCAAAAAGAGGACGAAGAACTTAAACATCTCTTGATCTCGAACTCGTCCTCGTTAAAATTAAAAAAATTCGTTTGGGGTCCTTCCAACACAGAGCTATACTGCGAACTGTCAGGTGAATCGATTAGACCCTACATTCCAGCATCTCTTAGATGACAGGTCTTCGACCTTTTCCATAACCCCGCGCACCCAAACGCAAAAGTAACAGACCGCGTAATAAGACAGCGATATATCTGGCCTAACCTGCATCGCGATGTCGCGAATTGGACGGGTAATTGTACCGATTGCCAGCAGTGCAAGACTTCGCGTCACGTCAAACTTGAGCCCGCTCAGTTTTCGGCTCCTGACGGGCGTTTCGACCACGTCCACATGGACATAGTAGGTCCTTTGCACC
>NW_011958618.1:0-1611 GCF_000949405.1 Vollenhovia emeryi | reverse complement strand
CGATTTCGCGTTTGGTGTCGCCCGGGCTACGGCCCGTTGGCTTTAGAGTTCGGTTGGAGTCCCGGTCGCGGCGACAAGCAACCGCGGTTCCCCGGAACCTGCAGGGCACAGGTCTCGCGTGTGAGTGATTGCGTGTGTGTTTGCGTCGAGTCCCGCGACCGCGTGTAATTGCCTTTTCTTAGCCGATCTGGAGATTCGCGGCGCGAGGGTTGCGTTGCGCGAGATCACGCGGGGTACGCATGCCGCGGGAGTGCCGCGTGCATGCGTGGCGTGAAGGAGTCGCGACGACCGAGAGAGTGTGAACGAGTGGGTGCGTGTTTGCGATACCCCGGGCCGCTTCCGCCGCTGTCGGTGGCGGGTTCGCGAGGACGGTGCGTCCGGAGCGGGATCCCCTGCCGACCAGCGCGGCCGGCGCGGCCGGGAGCGAGCGAAAGACTCGCCGTAATTAGCCGTCGGGGACCGCCCGGCGGAATTTGCGTTCGGCACGTCGTTGTACGACGGGCCGACCCGTAGGCCCGTGTACCCAGTCTCGCGGGCAAAGCGCCCCGGCCGAGTGTGGCTCGGGAAAGTTTGCGTAATTCCGGTGATCGTAATTCGGGAATATTTGTGTGAGCGACGGTACTCGTACCGTTCGCGCGAGAAATTACTGTCAGGTGCGTCCGTGTCGTCCGAGTAGGGTTTATCGCGCATGTAAGTTCTGCCGTTGAGTTCGCGCCGGATTCTTCCGTGTCGCCGTGCGTATCGCGGCGTGTTGTTTTCCCCCGATCTCGGGGCTTGAATTATTGTCGCCAGCGACGCCGCCCGTTATAGCGGCCACTCAACCGGCGTGTTAACGCCGCCCGGTATTAAACCCGTTTTATTTATATTAATTTGTCGAGTTTCTTTTCGTGTACGTCCCTTTTCGTGTGTCTCGTCCGTCGTGAGAATTCCATCAGTCCCGTTGCCCCTGGAATCGTGGCGGCAACCACCGCCCCGCCCCTCTACCGTTAGGCGAGCTAGCCTGCCCGTGACGAGGGCCGCTCCAGCTCATTCGTACGATTTCGCGAGTTTCGCGACGTGACGCGTGAAAGACCGCGTCTGGCGCCCAACCTTCGTTTTCGCGTGGAGCCTTCGGTCCGCGGCACGGTACGCGCGGAGCTCCCGAGATCCCGCTCCTTTCCAGCGCGTTACCCTATCCCCTTGGTTTTTGCCGACGACCCGATCCGTCCGCATCCCGCGCTTCTCGCGCCCGGCGACCGTACGCCCCGTCGTCGGCGCGTGTCGCCGTATGATCCGCGCGCGACCGCGAGAGCGGGACGGCAACACCCGTCCGTCCGCGTATACCGGGAGGGCGGAGAAAAATTAAAGAAAAGGAAAACACCGTCGCAAAATTTACAATACAAATATACATGTCAAAATATATACTGGCGCACGCTAGAGAAAGAGAAAGAGGGGCGCACACCACACACACAAACACATAAGCATACAAATATGCAAAATAAGTACAAATATACACGAACATAACAATATGTGCCTTAACCCTATATACGCATACAAATATACATGCGAAAATATATCGCGCGCACGCTAGAGAAAGAGAGAGAGAGAGAGAGAGAGAGAGAGAGAGAGAGA
>NW_011958617.1:0-1627 GCF_000949405.1 Vollenhovia emeryi | reverse complement strand
ACTGTGTCGGAGGGCATGCCTAAAATCGGAGAGGAACAGAGAGAAAAGCAGTGGACCCAGTACAGAGCCTTGAGGTACTCCACATCCTATCTCAATGAAAGATGAAACATTGCAGCCAGAGGTGTCCTTTACTGCCTGGCTTCTGTCTGAGAGGTATGAGCGGAACCAGCTCAGTACAGAGCTTGAGAGTCCGAGGGAAGCTAACTTGTTGATGAGCAGTCTATGAGATACGCAATCGAAGGCCTTGCTGAAATCGAAGAAGACAGACACAGTCACCATCCTCCTGTCAGCGGCATATCTCACGTCGTCAAGCATCCTGATCAGGGCAGTCTGGGTGGAGAAACCACGCCTGTAGGCAGACTGATATGGATCCAGGCGATCCTTGCTCTCCAGATACTCGGTGATCTGCCTGGCAGCAATCTTCTCGAGGACCTTGGAAATGCTGCATAACAGGGAGATAGGCCTGAAATGCTGAGGAGATTCGGGCGCCCTACACTTGGGTAGCGGGACAACTAGCGCACGTTTCCACAAGGTAGGGAAGGTATTGAGTGCAAAAGAGCTCTCGAAAATATGCAGCATCTCCGGCAGAAGACACGGGAGAGCGAGGCGCAGCAATCTACTAGGGAGCCTGTCAATGCCCCTGGCCTGGGAGCGTGCTCTTGAGAGCGCCGAAACGATTTCCTCCGGTGTCACAATGCCCCAGTAGAATCTGCTGTCGTCGAAAGCGCCGTCGTCCGCGTGCAGCTGCTCAGGTTTCGGTGCCTCTTCTCTATCGCCGGCAGAGGCGAAGTGGAGGTTGAGCTCATCAAGAGAACATGGTAGCGGACATCCAGAGTACCTCGATTTGATAATTCCTAGGTGCCTCAGACTGTTCCACATAGTGCCAGGGTCCCTGCAATTCCTGAAGAAATTGGTGTAGTATTCCTTCTTGGCGTTTCTCACCAGCGTCTGGACATCGTTCCTGAGAACCCTGAACAGGCTGTATAGTCGATCGCATTTGTGTTTTCTCCACAATCTCCTGGCCCTATCCCTTTCGCGCATCCTGCGCTTGATCTCGTCGCTGAGCCAGGGTGCAGGGAGCTTCCGAGGCCTAGTAAGACGCTCCGGTGCGTGCTGGTCGAAGCACTCCAGTAGAAAGGAGTTAAATAGTTCGACCTTACTATCGACGTCGTTAGCCATGTAGAACTCGTTCCAGTTCTTAGCTAATAGATCCCTGGAGAACTTCTCGTGGTCAAAGAACCTGAAGTCCCTTGCCCAGACGTTCCTGATCTTTGTCCTTTCAACCCTGATCTTGTAGGCAATGTAGATGAGATCATGCGAGGAGAGGAAGCTAACGTCATGCTGTCCGGAGTTGACAACCTTTTCAGGGTCGTCGACAATACAGAGGTCAAGCCAGGTGGAGGATGACCTGGTGAGAGAGAGAGAGAGAGAGAGAGAGAGAGAGAGAGGGAGAGAGAGGGAGAGAGAGAGAGAGAGACAGAGAGAGAGGGGGAGGGCGGGGGAGGTAGAAGCAGGGAGGAGGGGGGAGACGGGGAAAAGAGGCGCGGGAAGGCGGAAAGGCGGAAAAGACGGGGAAACGCGGAAAAGATGTGCGGAGACACGGAAACGCGGAAAAGACGCGCGGGGA
>NW_011958616.1:0-1611 GCF_000949405.1 Vollenhovia emeryi | reverse complement strand
GGTTATACTCGGCTTCATGTAAACAACAGTACGAGATATTGACTGCTGTATTTGGATAATAGAGAATATACCGACAGTTTCTCTTAGTATACGAACAGAGATACATGTGCTTAGATTGTGACAATGGATTGCGAAGGCTGTGTTCTGAAGCTAACATCTTTTTTGCGAATGTGTAACAATCAAGAAGAATTATTGGAGTTTTTTAAATCACATAACGTGCTTTATTGTACTGTTCTTCCATATCTGACCACCTATCTCCATCTGTTATACGTCATGGAAGTACAACATGCGTGGAGACAGTATGTTCCGCCCCCCCTGCGGGGGGCTCCACCTCGTTAAAATATAACCCTACCCAAACTATGTCCGAGGTGTGGAGCGGATCTTGCTTCACGTGGAAAGTCGCAAACCTATGTGGAACAGTACAACGGTGGAAGTGCATGCTTTGTTGTACTGTTCCACATGGGTTTGGGACTTTCCACGTGAGGCGAGATCCACTCCACACCTCGGACATAGTTTGGGTAGGGTTATATTTCAACGAGGTGGAGCCCCCCCGTAGGGGGGGCGGAACATACTGTCTCCACGCATGTTGTACTGCCATGACGTACGACAGACGGCTAAAACCTTCTGAAGGTCACTCGAGCTGTGCATATTTTTCGGGCTCCCCCGATTGATTATCACTGTCGGAGTCACAACAAAGGTTGTTACCAAAAAACCGCAAGAAAATATCAAAATTCGGAAAAGTTCCTATTCTCCATAATTACCTTATTCCGATTCAAGGAATTGATAACTCTAAAATAAAGTAAGATTTAGAATTTATAAACAATAATTCATTCAAACGAAATCCTCCATTTCATCTGAACGGTGCCAAATAGTGTGGCGGACAGATTTCCTAAATCAATTTGATCGCTGCCAATAGAGTGGCGCACAAAGAATCAATCTCCTACCTTCATCCTTATGACAAAAAAGAAAGGCGGAAAACGCGTACAATTTAAGAGAATTAAATACCAGATTAAGAAAGCTTTATCTTCTAACCAAAATCCAAATTCCCTCTTTGAAAAACTTCATAAATTATTATCTGAGTGTGAAAACAACGAACAAGTTCAAAATAATTAACTTACAGACTTATTCCTTTGGATTGTAAGATTAAATTAATCATTAGATTCACACAATCAAGTCCAAATCCCCGGTAAAGCACTTAAATGTGTTGACCGAAAAACGAACGAGACTTTAACTTTGTCAGACCGTGACAGAACGACTTATTTTGGTGACAGCGGTGAGATAGTAAAAGATTGGGTAAATATTTCCCTTTACATAGCACCCGCCAATCAACTTCCGTTTGACCTTGATGTTGACTTTGACCCCCAAGGAGGTCAAGGTCATTGCCCATTCCCGTCGCTCATTGTTTGTTAAAAAGTTATGAAGAAAATAAGTTTGGTTTATGTGTAAGTTGCAAGTGCGTTTAGCACGGCGCGCTGCGCGCCCCCCCCTCCCGCCCCACCCCCGCCCCCTTCCCCTCTTCCACCCCACCACGCAACCCATGTTGTGTCGCTACAATTCGTCGGTATGACAGAAGGTGGCAAGTTGCATAGACATAAAAGATAGACCCAGTAT
>NW_011958615.1:0-1611 GCF_000949405.1 Vollenhovia emeryi | reverse complement strand
GTATAATAATATTAATCTTCAAAGTGCTTCTGCAAGCGATCGGCCGTAATCCCTATCCCAGTGAACACCAAGTAATAGTTAATATCAATAATATCAATATTATAATTAAATAAATTAGTAAGGCTCGTATATGTTATACACAAATTTCAAAGAATTTAAAGGACTCAGAACCGTGACAGGATGGTAGTGTCTAAATATTCTATTCTAAATTTATTGCGAAAAAATATCACCTCGGCCAGGGTCAATATTATAATTTTCTACTCAACAAGATAAATGTAATGTAATAAAATTAACAATGTACATGTAACATAACATATGGGTGTTATATTACATTTATCTTGTTAAGTAGAAAATTATAATATTGACCCTGGCCGAGGTGATATTTTTTCGCAATTTTAGAATAGAATATTTAGACACTACCATCCTGTCACGGTTCTGAGTCCTTTAAATTCTTTGAAATTTGTGTTTAACACATACGAGCCTTATTAATTTATTTAATTATAATATTGATATTATTGATATTAACTATTACTTGGTGTTCACTGGGATAGGGATTACGGCCGATCGCTCGCAGAAGCACTTTGAAGATTAATATTATTATATAGAAAAAATAGATTTTAACAAAAAACGAGATGAACATAATAAATGTCACGAGGATTCAAATGTGCTATTAAGTAAATGAGGTCACCGACCTCTGCAAGCAAATACTTATTAGTAAAGTCAAAAGATACAATGTTTTGAGGAAATTTGATAGCTCTTTCAGACTTGATAATATTACATATTTTTAAATATTGTGACCGTTTGAATCTATAATGTTTGATGCTACGGATAGCCGTGGAAATTCTAGGGTCCGGCGGTGGGTGTCTCGAAAAGAGAGAGAGTCAGGTTTTAACTTAAGTGCTAGAATATATTTACAACTTATACTACATGAACGACTTATAACTAACTTATAACTATCCGTATAACTATCGCCGTTCTGACGGCTATTCGCTTGTATGATCTGGCGCACGGGCGCTTCGGAATGTATGTGCGACGGCGATCTATTGGTCGATATGGTCGGCGGCGGCGCGGTAGTACCGGTTCGGGCCGGTGCGTTCGTGCGCGGTTCGGTTTGCTCGGACTCGGCGCGGTACGACGGTTCGGTGCGGGCGGCGCAGGCGCGGTACGTTCGGTGTCGGCGCGGTGTGCCGTCTGCTCGCCGGTGACAGCTCGTGTTCGCGGTTAGGTTAGGTTAGGTTAGGTTGGGTGTTGTGTATACGAGCCACTCAGCACGTGGCGAGGATTGCAGGCTTCGCTCAACTCGCTCTAGCCCACGGAGAGGATCGTCACTCAATTCGTGACACGGTTCGGAGAGGATCTTTTTTTTTTAGCGTATGGAAATCCTTTATGGATACCCGGGCCCCCCTCTGGGAAGGGAGTTTACAAAGTGGCCCGGATTATGTGGGACTGCCCCCCTAATGGCGATCGGGTGCGGCCTCCGACGTTGCGACCGCTGGGCTTACCGCACTAAAACCACACGGTGGACTGCGCGGTGCTTTACTTGGGGGACGCCCAGGCTTGGCAGAGCCATTACTTCTAGACGCCCCCTGCACCGGCCCGCCGTTTGACTGG
>NW_011958614.1:0-1611 GCF_000949405.1 Vollenhovia emeryi | reverse complement strand
ACTTACGAATATGCTAAACGTGTCACATGTTTAATACATTTGAGACTAAAATAATAAATAAGGTCAATTATTACTACATTTATATTTTTTGGAAGAGCGGAATATACATGGAATTATTTTCGAAAATAATGAAATAGGCAGAAGATAAATATTGCGACCACTATCATGCCGACAAGAAATATCTCGGATGTGATGTAAATTAAAGTCAGTACAATCGATATTCGTATCAATATAAATTTACTTTTCATACTTTATTTAGCATCGAATCCGTACTCAACATTTACGTATAAAGTATCAAGCACTACATAGTGTTGAAAGAGTGACACATAAAAAATTAATGCGTTTTTTTAAATTGGCGTGCAAAAAATAGTAAATCATCCTTAAATCGAGTTGCATAATAACACTTTCTAATTCATTAAATAATATCGTGAAAATTTATTGTAATGGAATATAAGAAGGACAGTTAAACGGAGATAAATCAAGTGTTCTGTGGTAGTATTGTTTTATTGTCAAACTGAACAAAATGTAATCTGCTTTATAAACTGATAGAAAAGTTTGAAATATAAAAAATGAAACGCTAAAAGTATATACTTTTCTCTGGTTTAACAATTTACATACAAAACCTTTATATTATTAATGTTAATTAACAGTATACAAAGCATATAATTATAAGAACTATAATTATTGCCAAAATTATAGTTAGGGAGACTATTACAGTCTACTACTATTACAGTCGCATTTATTAAAATAAACACTTTTAATATACGAGGGTGAGTCAAAAATTATCCGCACTTTTCGTTCTGCAATTTATTTACACAAAAATAGGAGCTTAGTATGTACGTCATTTTTCAACATAGTCTCCTCCCTTGGCAATGCACTTGGTCCAGCGGTCCACAAGCGTATTGCTTCCAAAGAAGAAGGTGTATTTCTTCCAAGAAGAAAGCCACTTTGGCACCGCTTCCTGCAAGCCCAGATCTTACTCCCTCCGACTTTCATCTGTTTCGGCCGCTCAAGGATGCTTTGCGAGGTCATCAAATTTCTACAGACGTAGACGTGCAGGAAGCGGTGCAAAAGTGGCTTTGCGACCAACCGAAAACCTTCTTCTCGGAAGATATACGCAAGCTTGTGCACCACTGGGTCAAGTACATTGCTAAGGGAGGAGACTATGTTGAAAAATGACGTACATATTGAACACCTATTTTTGTGTAAATAAATTGCCCAGACAGCACACGACGTCCAATGGACGTCCATTTTGCTTCCTCATAGAGGAAGCTTTGTTTTCGTGAAAAAAAATTTTTTCCAGTTTTCTTTGGGAATATGTTTAAAATGTTTTGATTGCTTCCTCATAGAGGAAGCTTTGTTTTCATGCGAAAAATTTTTCCAGTTTTCATTGCCAATGTGTTTAAAATGTTTTAAAAACCCAAAAAACATAATTTTTGCTTCCTCATAGAGGAAGCTTTGTTTTCATGCGAAAAATTTTTTTCCAGTTTTCATTGCCAATGGGTTTAAAATGTTTTAAAAACTCCAAAAACACAATTTTGCTTCCTCATAGAGGAAGCTTTGTTTTCATGCGAAAAATTTTTTTCCAGTTTTCATTGCCAATGGGTTTAA
>NW_011958613.1:0-1611 GCF_000949405.1 Vollenhovia emeryi | reverse complement strand
AATTATGAGAAAAATAGATGGAAAAGCGGGAAAAAGATAAATAGAGGAGAAAATAATATAAACAAAATAAAATTATACCTTTTGAAAATAAAATTATATATCTTTTATGTAAATCAAGTTTTACAAATAGTGAATATAAAAAATATACTAAGCAAAGAAGAGAGAGTCAGAATGAGAACGAAAGCGATAGCGAGAACGAGAAACAGAAAGAAAGAATATGAGAACGAGAGAGAGAAAGAGGAGCTGAGAGCACGAAAGAGTAACAACGTAAACGTGGAAAAGAAAACGTTTTGCTACGTATTCAAACGAAAAGATGTGATTATAACTTACTCTGGCACCCACAACACATATATATGTGTATATACAATATATGTATATTAAAAAAAGGTTAACTGTCAAACTGTGTATGTACAACGAGACATTCACTCACTCACGACACGAAATTATGCACGCGATGCGATCGAGATTCAAACAACCAATCAGCAATGCAAGTAAGAGGCAACAATGAATTCGACTATCGACATGACACGGCAATTTTATTAATGGACTAGCACACGCAGCGCGCGCTAACGCGCGCGCCTTCCTTGTTTGTTGATATTACTTAATTTTCAATAAATTTACTTACAATAAAAACGGAAACTTTTTATTTAAGTTTTTCGATTCTTTAACGATTAAAGATTTATAAAATTTAATAGCGTAAGTAATTATAATTCTATAAATGTGAACAAAGATGGACTTACATATGCAATTTTGTAAAATACTTCAAATTATGCTACATAGTATACATATATAATTACTTGTGCCATTAAATTTTATAATTTTATGTTTCATGTATTTTATATTACGCAGCACATGCTGACACGTGCGCCTTCTACGACTTTTACATATTTTTCTTATTATATATACAGGGTGAATATTTTAACTTGAGACTGTAAAATATCTAAAAAAATATGGAAGATACGGAAAAACGTTTCAGATGAAAGTTGTTTGTTTCAAAGTGGGTCATAATATGATACTATATTTATTTGACTTTTTGAGTGGTGTTGATAAAGTCAGGTCAAGGTCACCTCCACGTTCTTAAATGGAACATCCTATTTTTTATTGCATCTTTTTCTTCTACTAATTAATTAGAACAACTTACGTTTGAATCATTTTTTATTAAGGAAACTTGGTCATTTTTATAACATTTAGGTGACAATATCTCTGCAATTGTTCATCAGAGAAAAATGTGATACAAGACTTTTTTCTTTGATATGGTCTTTAAAATATGTTGTTACAATAGTGCTTAAATTTCTTTTAAGTTCTTATGATATATAATCAATACAAGCAAGAAATGCCATAATACAGTTATAATATAAAAATTTTTCACGCGAACATCCAGTGCTGGCTTACGTTTTAAATTACTCTACCTGAAATAAACGTTTATTTGTTTACATTGTATAAATCGGTTATTGCGAGAAATATCACCACATGCCTCGGTAGTCAAATTGGCTAGGACGCCCATACGGAATGTAGGAAGATCCAGGTTCAATCCCTGGCTGAGGTGTTATCATACTTTTCAAAAATTTTCTTTAAAATTTTTTCAGCGATGAAGAAAGAGAGGAATTTAAT
>NW_011958612.1:0-1610 GCF_000949405.1 Vollenhovia emeryi | reverse complement strand
TTGTAGGAATGAAATATTCGAATCGTACCGAATTCACACAAAGGTGAGTCCGGAGGCACGAAACGAATTTGTAGGAATGAAAATATTCGAATCGTACCGAATTCACACAAAGGTGAGTCCGGAGGCACGAAACGAATTTGTAGGAATGAAAATATTCGAATCGTACCGAATTCACACAAAGGTGAGTCAAGAGGCACGAAACGAATTTGTAAGAATGGAAATATTCGAATCGTACCGAATTCACACAAAGGTGAGTCCAGAGGCACGAAACGAATAGTTAAAGAGGTGGGTGTCTTGAGGTCAACCCGCGAGAGTAAAAACGAGATTTTTTAGAATCTAGCGAAGGTCCCTCAGAATAATAATATATATAGGGGGAAAGGAGGTCGTCGAGCCGAAACGAAATAAAAAGAAAAACAACGTGCGACTTACTACTTGTTGCGGTCGTTGAAGGAGCTGGTGGATTCTCCGGCGAAGGCGGGTGGATCAGGTTTGCAGACCGTGTGGCGAAACCGCGCACAGATTTTAGTTGAATTTGATAATGAAAAATGTTTGCTCCGAACTCGGAGGATCGCGGAATTGTACTTGTGAGAATCGGGAGCTGCCAAAGAGAGCGAGTGATATACTCAGGGGCCGCCAAAACAGAGTGTGTTGAGGCGGCAGGCTTCGGGTTTATATACGATTTTTCGGGGGTGGATCTTGGTCATGGGACGTGGAAGGAGATTTTGGATTTTGGTTTTCCATTGGTGGAGAATTGGGAGGTGTCGGGGGGTTGTCTTTCTTATTGGCGACCCGACCATTAAGTCGTAATCGCCCTTTAATATTTGTTTATGGGTATCATTTCTTTCAGCGGCTCTCGAAAAATTCTGAGTTTACTCTTGGGTCATGTTTTTGGTCGACATAATATTTAGGCAATCTGGATTTGAAATTGCCGTCTGAAAGGGCCTGATCCCATCTGTCTGTTATTTCTTCCCTTTTTATTATTTCGACGGCTATCGACCACCAAACAATCAGAGCACTAAACTTAAGACTTAGGCTCTATCTCGAGAAACACTTCCCGTGTGAACGTACGTAGTGTTGATGATAAAGACAGTAAATAATCAAATACGTACGCGGTGTGTTTATGTTTATGTTTCGAGTTTCGAAAAGTGAAACTCTAGCAATGGAGTTTTTATGGGGAAGGGACTCGTGCGTTGCCTAGTCGATATCCGTTGATTGATAAGATTGTATAATACTTTTCAAGGGAAGAAAAACATGTTTCTTACAGTTTGTTGAAAGAGAGAAATCGTGGAGTCCACAGGACGTAACAGGTGTATCTGGTCGCTTATACTTGTATCGATGTCGCGAGACTTGATTCTTGCGTTTTTGAATTTCTTCCTCTGTCAGTGACAATACCTTATAATACTAAAAATCAAATATTATGAATTACTCTTTTATAAAAGAAATATTTACTTTTTGTATATATTTTATGTAACTATATTGTTAATATCGCAATTACTTCTGTGCATTCCCAGCAATCCCCACCGTTTACCTTTGCTCTGTCAGCTTTACATCGCATGTTAACTTTTGGAATGTCCTTTCTTTTTGACCGTCTGTAAATGTTTTCATGAGAT
>NW_011958611.1:0-1610 GCF_000949405.1 Vollenhovia emeryi | reverse complement strand
TAATCTTCACAAAGAAAAGCAAATCTTTAACTTCTCCATCCGCCATTTTGAATTTTGAAAATCTGGTACCGGATTCGTATTCAGCGACCTCCATAACCACCCGAATAATGAGACTCGTTCAAGTAAATTTGAATTTTACGTTTTCCGTCCGCCATTTTGAATCCGCCATTTTGAATTTTAAAAATCTGGTACCGGATTTGTATTCAGCGACTTCCATAACCCCCCGAGTAATGAGACTCGTTCAAGTAAATTTGAATTTTACGTTTTCCATCGGCCATTTTGAATCCGCCATTTTGAATTTTGAAAATCTGGTGAGGGATTCGTCATCAGCGAACCCAAATACCCCCTCAACAGGTTTTTTTTTGTAATGAAAAAATTTTACATTTTTTATCCTACGTTTTGGCCGCCATATTGGGTCAGCCATTTTGGATAGTAAAAATCAGCACACGGCATTCGATAGCACTTATTTTTTTATGAATTTTAAGCCCATACTCGTTTACTTTCGTTGAAACCAATTTTGGGTAGGCGGCCTCACCGGTTGACGGAGAATGACCCATATATATCTCTTGTTATTTATTTCAACAATATGTCATAATAGAACATAATAAATCAACTTTATATATCATCGTATGTAATATAATTAAAATATAATAAAACTAAAATATAAAAATTATAGAATATAAAAATAGAATGAAATATAGGATTTGAACTTCCTATAACGAATTATAACTCTTAAACGCTTTAGTTTCTAACGAGTGGAGTAAATTTTTTCATTTTTCTATTTATTTGCTTTAGTTTAGATTCTTGTTGATATTTGGTTTTTTTCTTTGGTTCTCTCTCTTTAGTCTTTTTTACTACTAAAGTGCCACCCTTTTGCAAAATTCGCCTAATAAATCGTGCTTCCCAATGGCAACGAATCCTTATAAACAAATTGATAAAGCTTTTTGTTGCCTCTGGAGAACATAATTGCAATGGACTGACGCTTTTTTCGATAACAAAATGATCAAAGCTTTGGAAATATTTTTCACGTGCAGCTTACTTTTAATAACCGATTGAAATTCTTTCTCCCATGCCTGGATATTTTTGAAAATGTCATCATTTACGTGTTTGAGATTCTTCGTATTTTCATATTGTTTCGCCATAGTGAATAATTTGTGGTGTTCATAATTCTTTATAGTCTCTTGCACAAGAATACTTGTACAAGTTTTACAATTGTGAAATTTCAAGAATTTGTTCGCCAAAAAACCGCTTATGTAATATATTGCTGATTTTTCAGTAAAAATTTTACTGTCTACTTCTTCATCGACTTTATTTGATTCGGCAATCTTTACTCCAAAATCAAATTTTTTATTTTCATTTCCCTTTTCTGATTTTTCAGTATTTGACTCCTTTATATTATTTACAATATCTGATTCTTTTATTTCTAACTCTGCCTCATCATTATCAATTCCAATAAGAATTGATGATTCTGTTTCTGCATCTGGCAATACCGTTTCTGACTGAATTAAAAAATTACTTAATTTAGCAAACTGATTGTCATCAGCCTCGCAATTAGTAATATTAGAGATTTTCGTTAACTAAGTAATATAAACTTGCCGAATTCCATTTTC
>NW_011958610.1:0-1610 GCF_000949405.1 Vollenhovia emeryi | reverse complement strand
ACTTTTTTGTATGTCGGACATTCTGTACTTAGGGCATCATGTTCATCACTCATCCTCAAGTTATACGTCTTGATTTTATACAAGCAGTTTACACATCTTTTCTTCGATACTGTACATTCATCTGCCCTGTGGTTGTCTGCACATTTGTGGCATGTGTCCTGTCGATTACAATTTTTGGCTATGTGATAGTATCCCCAACATTTATAGCATCTTTTAACATTGAAGTAAGTAAATACCCTACATTTTCTCCAACCAATATTTATTTTCTCTCTATTCAGCATTAATTCATGAGTTACTTCATCCACTTCAAGTATTAAAGATCCTTCTTCTTTTCCTTTGAAACGCGTATTATCATTCCTTCCTTCTCTAATTATTCTTTTCACCACTCTTATATATAGTCCTTCTCTTGTCTCATCGATTTCATTTTGCTTCTTGATTGTATTTATTAAGCTATCTTCTTCCAATTCCATTTCCTCCTTTCCCACATTTATTATTTTTATCTTCGGTTCTATCTTCTTTGGTTCCATGACTTTATAATCCTCTCCCATCGAATTCTGTACTGTGGTTTTCAGCTTTTCCATCTCCCTCTCGCTTTCACATCCAAGGATAACTGTCCCGTTATTTCCTTTTCTGAGTCTTGTTATCCCCACTCCTAGATTCCTTATGTCTACTCTATCCTTTACTAATTTCTTGGTAGCTTCACTTTCTTGTTGTTTTTTCGGCTTAATTATTATCACACTTTCCTTCTTTCCTCCTTTCACTGCTTCACAATAGCTTTTTGGCTCGTCCCTTGGTGGTCGCTCGACTTCTTCCCGTGTACTCCTACTCAATTCTTCAAGTTCTAGCTTTATCCCTTCCAGTTCCTCACGAACTATTTCCTTAATTATCGCTCTGATTTCCTCTTTGCATGCCATTTCGTCTCTCATTTCTTTTATCGTTCTTACTAGCCAATCTATCCTTCCATCCACACCTTGAGCTTTTGCAACTCCGGATGTATTAGATACCGATCCTGTAGAACCCGTTGATCCCAGTCTGTCCCTTCCGCTTACCGTCGCCGTCTGTGTTTTTCTCATGTCTACTTTATCATTTCCTACTGAAAACTCCTGAAATGGACCCACACATTTCACCAATTCATTATCTCTATTCAAAATCCTGTGCTTAATCACACAGCCGGGATGGAAAAATAATTTAGCACATGCCTTGCACTGGACTACAAGGCTTTTAATCTCCTTCTTACACGCAGAGCACCTATACTCTGCATATTCAATGTCACTCATATTTGTACATCATGGATATCGCGGATTTCATGAGAGATTTCATACCGTCTACAACGTTTAACACTTCATCCCCCCTCCCCCGCCACCCGCCGAGTCAACGTCTACCTAAAAGTGCCGCTCGACACAACAGAAAGTCACCACTGGTATCACGCAGCGATCATGCAGACCAGACAGCCCCGCGCACACGTCGGATCCAAGAGAAAGCAGTCGCAGAGACAGCAGGTCGACAAGGCGCACGCGCAGCGAGGGCCGACGTTCCCGTATTCCGAGAATGAGGTCAGCAAGAATTGTCAATCGCCACAAAATACTCGGAATTAGACGGCAGTCACAGGA
>NW_011958609.1:0-1609 GCF_000949405.1 Vollenhovia emeryi | reverse complement strand
ATCCTCTGTTAAAAAAGTAGTCAAATCGCTTGCTTTATCTATATTTCTTTGGAAAGCAGTAGCAAAAAATCGTTCAAAGAACAAAGTGCGGATAATTTTTTACTTACCCTACACTGAAAAAAATATTTGTGTAAAATTACGTAATTATACTGGATTTTTTCCGACCCACATGGAAAATTGCAGACTTTTTTCTGTAATTTTGCATGAAAATTCAAGTGATTTTTACATAAAAATAGTAATTTCACCTATATTACCTATAGTTTATTGTATTTGTTATGGCCCGTTAACTCGATTTAGAAATAAGTAACGAGAACAAGCGTTATCACAATTGGTAAACGGTTACGCGCGTAAACGGTTACGCGAGCAACTTGTTCTAAATCGGGTTACCGGGCCATAACAAATACGATGAAATATAGATGAAAGTAGTATTTTTACGCAAAAATCACTTAAATTTTCATACAAAATTACAAAAAAAGTCTGTAATTTTCCATGTGGGTAGTAATATATTACTTTCTCGACGCTTCGAAGCTTCGAAGGATTTCGAAGGAACGAAGGAATCTTCGAAGCTTCGATCCTTCGATCCTTTGTTCCTTGGAAGATTCCTTCGTTTCTTTGAAGTTATCAAACTTCAATCAAAAGTAATAGGCCTACTAAAAAGCAGACTCTCGAAAAGATGAATTTGATATAGCTGACCGTTAAGAAAATGATGTAATTTATTGAAACTCACCTATCCGTTCTTTACACTCTTCTTCTTCTTCTTCTTCTTTACCGTATCTATAATGATCTGCCGATTGCAGAGAACGATCGTGTCCGGGTCTCCGTGCGAATATTCGTGTACTCACTACTCGAACCACAAAACGTAGAGGAATCAACGTCGTGTCGCCCAGCAACGTCGTACCGGGAAGCACGTTGCAACGTGTACAGACGTGCGCACACTGCACGGTCGCTCGCTTGTGTGCGTCTCCCCACCACACGCTGTAGCGTGCTGCCCGGTACCATTCCACTTTGATCGAAAAGAGACAGAGATTGGCCGCACATGCGCTCTATCTCACGGGATCGCGCAGTCCATACTAGATGATAAACTTACATCATATTTGTATAATTACACACATCTTGTAAAATTACAGTATAAAATGGCAAGAGCGCAATGATCGCACTGTATTCCACAAAGATATATGGAATATTACCGCTAGACAATGTAATATTACAACATATTGAATAATTACAAAAATATTTTGAATATTCTCTTATTTACGTAATTGTCCGTGGAAAATAAGATATACCCCCACGGAAAAATATATATTTCATTATATAAACAGAAAAAGAGAAAGAATACATTCCTCATACATTCGTCATTCATAACTCACATATGGGATATAAGAAAAATATATTACTACTATAAGTGTAATAACAACAAATTGGGATTTTTCATATATTATTCAAATGTATTAAAAATTTACGATAAAATGTATGATATATATCTTTATCATACATTGCTATGTATACAATTATACAGGGTGTCTGATGCAAAAGTAGCAACTTTGAAAATAGTGGTAGATTGGGTTAAACTAAGGAGAAATATCATGTACTGCGGTACAAAGTAACATTA
>NW_011958608.1:0-1609 GCF_000949405.1 Vollenhovia emeryi | reverse complement strand
GTCCGCGGCGTGTCTCACGGATCCGAGTTTGACGCCGCCTACGGCCGAAATGGTAGTCGGCATCCGTATGCGCTTTGCTCGGAGAGTCTGTGCCAGTGACTCGGAAATGAACGTCGCCTCTGAGCCCTGATCAATGAGAGCTCTCAATACGATAGAACGCCCAGAGGATACACTGATCTTAACGCGCGCGGTCGCGAGGAGTACGTGAACCCGATCGCGAGTCGTCGCGGACGCGAGCAGTGACGTTACATCATTGGACGCAGCGCTCGGTTGCGCGGACTGCGTTGCAAGCGCGGGGGATGAGACGACACTCGAGGCAGAATCCGAGTCGACGTGGAGTAGTGTATGATGTCGCTTCTGGCAAATGCGACAAGTATACTGGCTTTTGCAGTCTTGTACAGTATGAGCGGCGCTCAGGCAGTTGAAACACCGCTTGAGGCGCTTGACAGTTTCTCGGCGTTGAGTCGGACTCTGCTCGGTGAACTTTACGCATGCGCTAAGATAATGACGGGCCTTGCACAGGGGGCACGCCGTCGTCGCGGTGGCCGACGCATTTGCCACATGAACGCGAGGATTCGTTGTCTTCGTTGGTTTCGCTGCCGCCGCGGGACTGCTGTCTTCGAGCGCGCGAATACGAGTGGCAAGAAAGCGCGTGAGCTCCTCGTATGTCGGAGGGGTTTCCGCGTCGCTCGTCTTTAAATTCCATGACTTCCGTGTAGAAGGGTCCAATTTTTGCGATAACAAATGAACAAGAAAGTCATTCCAAAGATCACTTGGTGTACGATTGAGGCCTTTAAGTGACGCGACGGCAATATTAATTTTGTCGCAGAGAGCCTGCAACTCGGAGGCGGACTCACGAGCGACTCCGGTTAATCCCAGCAAGGACGAGAAGTGAGATGCAATGAGGCGCCGTTTATTTTCAAAACGAGTCGTTAAGGCGCTCCAAGCAATGTTGAAGTTATCTGATGTCACCGCGATATTGCTAATACTATCAAGGGCTCGACCCTTTAAGGAAGACGCGAGGTAGTGCATGCGCGCGAAGTCACTAAGAGACTTATTCTTAATGATAAGAGCGCTAAATCGGTCGCGAAAGTTTTCCCACTCGGCATAATTCCCGTCGAACGGCGGCAGGCGAATTTGCGGAAGCTGCGACATAGAGAGCGCAGAGGTGTCGGGACGCGAGATACTAAAATCGAGAGACTGATTGGCGCTTACGACCGGTTCGAGTTCCTCGAGAGCTTCCGTCATGTAGTCCCAGGTTGATTGGAAGGTGTCTTCGGTGTTGTCGAAGTAGTCGGAGTGGAAGTAGTCCATGGCGGCTCGATCAGGCTCAGCAATCGTCTTCAAAAGGTGGGCGTGGCCATCTTGGAATTGTGCCCAATTAGATTTTAGAGATGCGATCCGAGTACGGATCTTCGCCGGGGTGAGATTGGCCCTGCCAATCTTTTTGAAGTTCTGCTTCGCTCGCTCAATAGAGCGTTGGAGCACGGTCTGCTTGGTCAAGATATCAGTCATGATGCGATGCAGTGAGTCTCACAGAGTTCAATGACAGTTCCGTCCCGAAGTTCGCCTACACACAATTTCACGATCCGGCTTGAAGGACCAGCAA
>NW_011958607.1:0-1609 GCF_000949405.1 Vollenhovia emeryi | reverse complement strand
TTACTAATGAAATCCAGCTGTTAAAATATTCAGTAAGGTTTGCCATTTCATCATGCATCGTTTCACGCTTGCCGAACGTGCGGAAATTATTAAAAAATATTATCGAAATTCCGGTTCAGTTGTAAATACGCAACGTGAATTTCGTCGTGAGGTCGGTCGTCATCATGGCTTCAGTATGCAGGCAATTCGTCGCACCGTGGAAAAGTTTGAGCGTGAGTACACTCTTTTGGACCTTAAGCCACCAACCAGACAGAGATTGGTGCGAAATGAAGACAACATAGCCGCCGTAGCGGCCAGTATCGAAGAAGACCCAGAAATGTCGATTCGGCGCCGATCAGCTGAATTGGGCATCGCCAGAGAGTCAACCCGGCTTATTTTGCGGTTGGATTTGGGCTTACATCCGTATAAGATTGTGCTGACGCAAGAATTGAAGCCGGATGACCATAGACAACGCCGTGAGTTCGCTAATTGGGCGCTGGAAATGTTGGCCGGAGATCCGGATTTTGGCCAAAAAATCATCTTCTCGGACGAGGCCCATTTTTGGCTCAGCGGCTATGTCAACAAGCAAAATTGCCGTTATTGGAGCGAACACAATCCACAAGTGTTCGACCAAGCATCAATGCATCCACAAAGATTGACTGTTTGGTGCGGTTTATGGCATGGCGGCATCATCGGACCTTATTTCTTTCGAAATGAGGAAGGAGACACCGTTACCGTCAATGGTCTCAGGTATAGAGCGATGTTAACGGACTTTCTGTGGCCAGAGCTCGACAACATCGATATATCCGAGCTGTGGTTCCAACAAGACGGCGCTACATGCCATACAAGCGACGCAACGCTCGAAGTTGTGAAGGAGAAATTTGGCGACTGGATCATCTCAAGGCGAGCGTTCATCAATTGGCCGCCGCGATCATGCGACTTGACACCACTCGATTATTTTCTCTGGGGCTACGTCAAGTCCTTAGTCTACGCTAACAAGCCAACCACTTTGGACGAGCTTGAGGCCAACATTCGAGACGTTATTGCCGGAATAACGCCGCACATATTGGACCGAGTCATCAAAAATTGGACCGACCGCTTGAAGCACTGCCAGCGAAGCCGAGGCGGCCATTTGAATGATGTGCTATTCCACACATAATGGCATGAATGTAGCTTCAAAATAAAGCCAGAATCAATTTTATATCTCACACCGTTGTTGTTTTATTAAAATTTTTTTTCCTATCGTTCTTATCTGGTCACCCTTTATATGTGCAGCACAATAACCATTTCGAATTTGCAAAGAAAACATCAAACGCCGTTTATAACATATAGAGTGTATGTAGACGTTTTTGTCATTCGCAACGAAAGCGTCCGTTTAGCGAAGTGGTTAGCACACTTACTTGGCGATTCTGCGAGCTAGGGTTCGAATCCCGTAGACTGCGAGGTCTTTTTCCTGCGATATTTGCGATTGCGTACATTTAAAATAACTTGCGAGCGTAAAAATATGTAATATCTAAATTAAGCAGAAATGCGTCTAAAATACAAATAATGTGCAAATGCCCAGTTAAAATTAATTTTTTTATGACCATGTTAACGTATGGTTGTATAAGAGTCGTATAAGAAGTTATTA
>NW_011958606.1:0-1609 GCF_000949405.1 Vollenhovia emeryi | reverse complement strand
CTAATTTACACACTTTACTTTTTTAATTATAAATATGCCAGATATGAGTTGCTGCGTAACAGTATACGTTTACGACTACATTGCCGAATATGCGCGTCTGCACGCGGGCTTTCGCGTACGATGCGCGTATATCTACGGTCCCTTTAACTGGCGACGTCCCTTGACATCCTCGTGACACATTTTTTCATCGTTTTTGTACATAAGCTCGATACGATAAATATTATACGAAAAGCAGAATATTATGCATATCTTTCTTGCAAGTTATAAGAATTTGTCTTTTACGAAAACTGTATAATCAAATGAAATTAACGAGATAACGCTTTACACGTCGAAATGTGATAAAAGTCATTAATAAATGTAATAATTAAAACCAATATTTCGCGAGCAGCGATATAAAGGACAGTTTGTTCGCGGAATACTTACTCGATCATCATGCTCGGATATCAAAAAGCAGTCGCATTTTCCACCGCGGAACGATTTGCATTAAAAAATGGAAACGGAGATACACGCGCTACCGTCGTGTCGCAACGAAGGACCCGGGCTCGATCGTTGAATTCATTCGAAAGAGATACGTATGCGAAAATTCTGCTTTTACAGAAAAGTCGCAAACCGATTGGCCAAAAGCTATGCGAATAATCAACTTGCAACTTTCCTGTAAGAGCAGAATTCTCGCATACGTTTCTCTTTTCAATGAATTCAAGTATCGAGCGCCTGATCGTCTAATGTAAACGTACGAACGTTCTCGCGAAATGTCGCGGCGGTATATTCTGATGTGTTTGACTTCGACATAACGACGCGTGCCCCCGTGAATATTACACGACGACGGCCTCGACGGGTACAAGTCAGTAATGTTTTGTAGTTATAACGTATAGAAGTTATAATATATAAAAGTTTGTAACATTTGACGTTACAAAAGGTAAAGAACTCATGGCGACACTTCGCGCGATCGTACACTCGCGCTAACGTAGAGACGCATCGAAATGATTATCAGAAGCACGGTCAGCCGACAAATGTCGAGGGGCGATTGTTTAAATGTACTTCGTTTTTCCGAGGACGCCCTATAACCAACAGAAGTCTTGAAAGCTTGCCAATACTCAAAATAATGTAAAATGATTTTAATTTATTGCAAAAAATTTAGAAACTAAAATCATTTCGACACTTACATCCTGTCTTGGCTCTTGTATCCTTTATTCCTTCAAATTGTGATTTCACGTCAGAGTCTTATGAATTTTATTGTTTAGGATAATAATATTTTACTACAATAATATTTTATAAATCAGTATTTTCTGAGATTTCTGATAACACAAGAATCGAAGGGGAACACGGAAAGAAACAACGATGTGAATAATCGACTTTAAGTTACGCAGGCTGTTTTTAAGAGTGGAGGTGGCAAAGCGAACAATTATTATCAGTTAGAAACGTATTTGAATGATCTCAAGCACAAAACCATATTCTTATAACACTCAAACTGACAGCGCTGTCGACTTTTCACGATCCGTCGAGACGCCTTTCCTTCAGGGTTGTAAACCGGAGCAAAAATACGTTCTTTGGAGCGGTTTTGAACCGGTTCGAATTTAAAAACCGCTCCGAAAACCGGATGAATTTACAG
>NW_011958605.1:0-1609 GCF_000949405.1 Vollenhovia emeryi | reverse complement strand
TCATCCTCTTCATCAATATCGAATGCCAGATCCGTGATGTTATAGCGGAGTCGTATATTGTGTAGAACAGCAGATGCTGTTATTATATATGATGAGAGGTTTATAATGCAGCACACAGTGTTGTAGAAGACATCTCCATACACATTTTAATACTCCAAACATCCTTTTCACACAATTTCTGGTTGCGGTGTGACATAGTGTATATCGTGCTTCTGCGCTTCCTTCGGGTGCATTATGGGTGTTATGGGTGTCATAAGCCACGGTTCGAGACCATATCCTGAATCGCCTGTAGTCACCAATTAATTTATAAATATCTTAAAACACCATTCAGTAATTGCCAATAATGTATACAAAACTGCAATCATAATACTAACTCAAAGCCATGTTGCTTGATCTCCAGATTCATACAAACGTATCATTTCGTTTCTCACAGCTGAATGTCTCCATATAAAACTATCATGTACTGTTCCCGGGAATCTGGCATTTAAACTCAATATTTCTAAATCATGCGAGGACACCTTGTAACAAATATTAATACACATTAATTATATTTGATCGTATGTAGCGCAATATATGCATTAACAAAAACAATATTGCAATTTATTGTTAACTTACCGCTTGCACATTGATGGAATGAAAACCCTTATGATTTGAATACACTTCCTCATGAATACTCGGTTTCACAATAGCAACGTGAGTACAATCGATACAGCCTATAACTCCTTTAAACTGTCTTGCTTCTTGAAAGCTGTAAGAATATTAGGTATTTTACAACGAGTAGATCACATGCAATATACTCAGTAAATGCAAACTAGCAGTAACATTGTATCTCAATGTTATGGAATGTATATCAAGTCATCCCGTAAACAAGACTAATAATTATAGTAAAATTAATTAAAACATTATAATTACGAAATTACCGTCTTTTTGAAGCTGTTCGTTTTTCCTCGGTTCTTGGGAACTGAATCCATTGATGAGTAAGTAATTCAGTAATACTAACTGCAACTGCTTTAATTGCTCGACTAACAGCAGGTTGTGACACTGACGTCAAATAATCATTTCCAACACATTTCTGATAGGAACCGGTAGCAAAAAACTGCAATGCAGTAAAAATCTATAACCATTACAATCTTTGTGTTAATTGCACTAAGATACTTTAATCACGATGCTATAAAATATATTATATTTGCAATGCACGTAATCACCTGAGTTTCTACACTTAATCCTGTTCTTCGTCTACGCTGCAGGGTTTCTTGAAGAGCATCACATAAATAATGCACTGCTTCTTTTGACAAGCGAAAGACTTTTACAAATTGCTCATCTGTCAAGTCGAAAGGATGTATAGTACTTCTCAACGTTTTCATTATCATAGCAGTTTCTCTCATTATCTCCTCTTCTTCTACCATTTCTAATAGGTCCACCAATATCATAGCAGCAGCAGCAGCAGCCATTATTGATTATAAAATAGAACTATAATCTAGCTGTCAACAACTTGTACAATTGTACGATGTGTTGTGAAGTCTAACGCTGTTCACCAAGTCGCGTTACAGTTTCTTTACATAACGTAAGAAAATGCGTTATAAATCGCGTTAAAGTGTATTACAGAATA
>NW_011958604.1:0-1609 GCF_000949405.1 Vollenhovia emeryi | reverse complement strand
AACTACCGAGACGAGGTACGAAGATTCATAGCCATGTACAACGTAACCCCACACGGTACCACAGGAACGCCACCTACCCAACTCATGTTTAGCCGAGTGATACGGGACAAGATCCCCGGAATAGAAGACCTAACTGAGGACTACATCGATTCGGAAGCCAGAGACATGGACTGCATAAATAAGCAAAAAGGAAAGGAGAGAGGGGACAGGAAGCGAAGAGCGCAAGAGTTGGACATAGCGGTGGGCGATCGGGTACTGGTCAAGAATGCCGTGCTGCCTAATAAGCTGATACCCAACTTCGACCGGAAGGAGTACGTGGTGACCGAAAGAAACGAGAACGAGGCGACGGTGCAGGCAGATGGCAGAACACTCAGGAGGAACATTAGCCACCTTAAGAAAGTTCCGGCCCCAGCGGGCTCAACACCGCACCAATCCCCACAGGAAGCAGCAGCCCAGGCCCTACGAGTAGACGACATCACCCTAATGCCCGAGGACATGCAGGAAGAACAGCAATGCGACCCCGGAATAAAGCTGAAGCTAAAGAAAATCGAAGGGGTGTGGGGACCGGCCACGGAGCCAGCAAGGAAGGAGAACGGCAACACCGGCGCACAGTGGTCTGAAACGGACTAACACTTGTTCAAAATAGGCTACAGGTCGTATTTCTTAACCGATTTTAATGTTTCTTGGACAGAAATACTCGGAAATAAATTCTGAAGAGAACTGTGAGAGCCGAATTTTGATTTTTTGTGTTGGTGCAAAAATATGTAAGAAAAAATGTGTTAAACTAGCACTTTTCGACTAAATTATTTTTTATCTGACTCTAAGCTACTTTAACAACCTTACTATCGATGAAAATCAATACTGTGCCATCATAAGAAACAAAATAATTCAATAATAATTTAACTTAATTGTTATTAACAAATTATTGAAAGAAATTATGGTTCCCCGTGCTTTATCACAGAAATAATTAGTTTATTAACTTAATTGGTCTAAAATTACTATAATAATGATTTCTAACAAAACTTGATTGTAAACTAACAATATCCATTATTATAAACAATCAAATAAACAAATAGTAATTTTTAGATTCCTTATTTCAGGGTATTTTAAATATATGAATTAGTTACACGTGGAATCATAATTCATGATCCAATAGATATTAGAATTACGTTAACAATGTAAATTTGTTGTTAATAATTAACACACAAAAATATAATCAAATCATTGATCATGCTCGCGCGCGCGCGTGTGTAATGTTGTAAATAATTGTGTACATTGTTCCTGTGACAGGAAATATGTTTTTAAAACGGCTTAGTTGTCAGCTTGTAGTTGGTATTGCTGAATTAGCTGCATAATTTCTATATCGACCTCATCTTCCGGTTTTGCCCATTGTTGCCTTAAGGAAGCGATATACAAATCAGAAGACACAAGCAATTTGTGGATGAGATCTTGATTTGCTGCCTGTCGAGAATACTTTCGAGTATGAAATTCTCGGAAGCGCTTAAAATCTTTGTTGCGTGCTTCAGCAGCTTCTTCTGAATATTGGCCAATTGGAAGTGTTACGTCCGACGAATTATTTTTCGCCAGACGTCACTATTCAAGAGGCAGG
>NW_011958603.1:0-1608 GCF_000949405.1 Vollenhovia emeryi | reverse complement strand
AAAAGCGAGCGATCAGCATGGCTGGGAGCGATGATATTAGCAAGCGTGAAAAGATTGCGAGAGAGATCGCAAAAACGAGCGAAGCAATTCGCAAGAAACATCGCGCTTTGAAGATTGGTAAGATCGATGATGATATCGCGCTGAAGACGTACTTTAGACCAATCATCGAGCCGTTGCAACAGATGGCTGACAACTCCAACGGGGTATGCGCGATAAAAGACGAGCCGATCCATGGCATGGGGATGATCGATACATCATTCGACTACAAGTGCGAGAAAGATGCTATACGGCGACAGATAAAGAGGGGGAAAAAACGGACCTCATCGAATCGCCCGTTGATCGAGTCCCCCGAATCGAAACATTGTAAATTGATGGATGTATCGTATGAGTTGGAAGCACCACCGATAACCTCTACACCACGTGCGACGACCATGCGTCCAATGGAGGTGACTCTTGGGTCTGAGGATGTTTTCGAAACCACTGGGGATTCGCTCCCATCAGCCGTTCAACGCGAGATACAAACGGAAGAGGGTCAAGCAGCGTTGCAGATGCATCTGGACCCGCTGAGCCAAAAATATATCGAGGCAGTTCTACGCGGATCACCTACCAAAACGAGTGGTGTAAAGAGCAACATAGATTTCGTATACGGTGTTCATCTCGACAAGGATGGAATGAGAACTCGGCAGTAAACGGTTCGATGTAGACAGCAACGATAATATAATTCTCGACGGTGTGCGATACAAAGGTACGCCTGGTCTTTACGAGCTGATTTTCAAGAGACTTCTCGACGATGAAGTGTACACGAAGGATGATCTAAACAAGTACAAGAGCATACTTTTGGCGACGAATGCGCACAGGCGCAATTACAGCGCGCAAGGTCAGAACATTGGTACCAGAGGGCACAAGTACAACCACATAATCGCACCGTTAATGCTGGACGGAGGAATGAAGACTCGGTCCAGGATAAAATCTGGAAAAGGATTACCTCACTCTATGGCACTAAACGACAATGCGATCGATTACATGCACTGGGACGATCCCAATGAGCTTGTGGATCGCCTACGATTGCTCGATGCCTCACGCCGAGCTGGCCACAACGCTCACGACAACGAGATGCTATCGATTATCGAGGAACTTCGCGAAGCTGGTTTTATTATAAATTAACTCGCGTATCATCGAAATGAATCAGTCGATTGGTGTCGCTCGCGTTGATAAAATGCCTATCGACAAATTTGGACTATCCGAAGGGAGAAGAGGTACAACCGATAACATTTCATACAATCGCTAGAGCGGATTGATGAGAAGTTACGTGCATCATAACGCTCTCTGTCGCGCTGCTACGGATTTCGATGCAAGATCATGCAAGATTCGTCGTGTAGCGCAACCTGAGGCTGATACCGACGCTGTAAACAAACTGTACGTGGAACAGTGCGTTGTAACGTTGAGGAAAGAGTCTGATGAGAAGCTGATTGCGTTGGAGAAGAACTTGCAAGCTTTACGCTGTAAACGAGCTCTGGCATGCAAATATCACTAGATTAGAAACGGTTAACGAGCGGCTATCGGATAATGATGAACTAAAAAAACGGATATGAACGACTATTGGATGAC
>NW_011958602.1:0-1608 GCF_000949405.1 Vollenhovia emeryi | reverse complement strand
TTTTTAATCTCTCTAGCAATCTTTTCACGCTTGTTATTTAAATATTTTTAAATATCCAAAAACTGTTAAAGACTAATGTATCTTTTTTTCTTGCGCATTTCATAGTAATATCAGTATGATCTTGAATAGCTTTATCAAGGTTAGCTAAAGATCACTTTGAAATTTTTATATGTAATCCTCCTTTTTCATTACATATTCTTGTATATTTCAATAGCTTTCCAAAACGATATAATAAAGTATGTTTGCATTAAGTACTTTTTGAGTTATGAGGTTTCAAAGTTACGGTATTTCTAGCATTATCCCTGAATAACTTTTAAAATTTCCAAGTGTATGACTGAAGAAGTAATTAATCATATTTTAATGACATACTCGTATATATGAAATTTGGATTGAAAAACTGAAGAATATAATATATAATTAGAAAAAATGTAAATTAATTTAAAGTAAAGTAAAGTAAAGTAAATTGTGCAAATTAGAAATTTGCACATGGCTTCTTCATAGAGGAAGGTTTAGGAGCGACGTCTAATTTTTTTCAATTATTCTTGAAAGTGTGCAAATTAGAAATTTGCACATTGCTTCCTCATAGAGGAACGTTTAGGAGCGATATCTAATTTTGCACGATGTTTCTTGAAAGTGTGCAAATTAGAAATTTGCACCTTGCTTCCTCATCATTGAAGCGTGCAAATTGGAAATTTGCAAATTTCTTCCTCATCATTAAAGTAGGCAAATTTGATATTTGCACATTGCTTCAATTGTTATGGCTTCCTCATAGATGAAGCTTTATGAGAGAAATCTAACTTTACTACGATGTTTCTTGAAAGTATTCAAATTATTCTTATTTTGCTCTTGAAGCTTACTCTATGAGGAAGCCATAACAATGGAAACAATGTGCAAATTTGTAATTAGAAAAAATTAAATTAAAGTAAAGTGTGCAAATTAGAAATTGGCACATGGCTTCCTGATAGAGGAAGCTTTAAGAACAAAATAAGAATAATTTGAATACTTTCAAGAAACATCGTAGTAAAGTTAGATTTCTCTCATAAAGCTTCATCTATGAGGAAGCCATAACAATTGAAGCAATGTGCAAATATCTAATTTGCCTACTTTAATGATGAGGAAGAAATTTGCAAATTTCCAATTTGCACGCTTCAATGATGAGGAAGCAAGGTGCAAATTTCTAATTTGTACACTTTCAAGAATAATTGAAAGAAATTAGACTTCGCTCCTAAACCTTCCTCTATGAAGAAGCCATGTGCAAATTTCTAATTTGCACAATTTACTTTACTTTACTTTACTTTTTTTTTAGTTTTTTAAACATTCTAAACCCATTGGCATAGAAAACCCAAAAAAAAATTTTCGCATCGAAACAAAGCTTCCTCTATGAGGAAGCAAAAATTGTGTTTTTTGAGTTTTTAAAACATTCTAAACCCATTGGCAATGAAAACTGGAAAAAAATATTTCGCATGAAAACAAAGCTTCCTCTATGAGGAAGCAAAATGAGTTTATTATAATGGGAAGGAACTTAAAAAACATCTAAATGTTAAATCTGAGTTGGAAAGATGCCGGGTTGTGCAGTAGAAGGATGTAAAAATTCGTCTAGACAAAACG
>NW_011958601.1:0-1608 GCF_000949405.1 Vollenhovia emeryi | reverse complement strand
CGCTACCACGCTCAGTGGACGGGAATACATGGATACTCGTGGCACAGGTTACGTTCACAAAGTGGGTTACCGTTAAACCGCTCAGACAGGCCACCGCCACGGCAGTAACCAAGGTAGTCAGGGAAAACGTCATACTACAACACGGCTGCCCCAAGAGGATAATCACCGACAACGGACGACAGTTTGAGAGCAAGGAATTACGCGGACTACTCGAACGGGCCGGCATACAGCACAGAAAGACACCACCGTACTCGCCGCAGTGCAACCCGGTGGAACGGGCGAACCGAACACTAAAAACAATGATCGCCCAGTATATAGAGAAGGACGACCGACGGTGGGACCAGAAACTCCCGGAACTGGTCTTCGCGATGAACACCGCAGTGCAGGAGAGCACCGGATTTACCCCGGCCAGACTGACATACGGACGCGAACTCACCGCCCCGGAAACACTACACGCGCAATGCCAACCGCCGTTAACAGACGACACCGACGAAACAAGCACCGCGACACGCGTCCAACAGCTCGACAGGATGCCAGAGGAAGCCGCGACCGCCACCGCACGACAAAGGGACGCCACATACCGCTAGAAACATTACTTCAACCTCCGTCGACGAGAATGGATCCCGGAGACCAAGTCATGCGCCGCCACCCACTTTCGAAAGCAGGCGAACACTTCACGGGCAAATTAGCACCAAAATATTCCGGACCGTATACCGTTGACCGAGCAATCTCACCGGTTGTATACCGATTACGAGATCACAACAACCGACTGGTGGGGACAGCTCACGTAAAGGATCTGAAGGGTGTATAACATCACACAAAAACACGCGAAGATCGGGTATATAAGGGAGCACTCGCACCGAACACCAAAAAGAAAGCAGCAGGATGGGCAAGTTACGCGCACGGCTCGAGAGGATGGCTCCCAGAAGAAGAGCTCCGGGACACCCGCCGGTACCGGGACTGACGCCGCAGGCTCCCCGCTACGTGCCACCCGCCGAAGCTAGACCACGGACGGCCCGCGCCTCGGTAAGCATCGAGCAACGTGGACGGGCACCTGCGGTCATACGGGCAAGAACGACCGTCTCCAGGCAGGAGCAGTTATATCAGACGACTGCCCAGACAACAGCCGCCCTCGCCTCAGAACTCGATGCCCTCTTCGGGTCACTGTCCGACCTTTTTTTTGACGTAGGGAAATCCTTTATGGATACCCGGGCCCCCCTCTGGGAAGGGAGATTACTAATGGCCCGGGTTATGTGGGACTGCCCTCCTAGTGTCGATCGGAGTGCACCCAGCAGACGTGCCGGGTGCGCGGCCTACCCAATAAACCCTACGGTGGTCTGCGCGGTGCTTTGATTGGGGGGGCGGCCGGGAATTGACGGAGTCATTACATCCGCACCGCCCCCCCGCACCCGGCCCGCCTTTGGTTTGGCGGGCCTTCGCGCTCGTCCTCCCCCGCTCTTTCCTCTTCTTCTCCTCCCCTTTGAGTCGCCTTTTACGACAGGCAGGGGCTACCCCGGGCCTATTCGTTAGCGGGACCCGGGCGCGAGGCGGGACCCGGACGCGAAGCGGGACCCGGACGCGAAGGTCACTGTCCGACCTTTTTTTTAC
>NW_011958600.1:0-1608 GCF_000949405.1 Vollenhovia emeryi | reverse complement strand
TAAAGGGAATACGAAAAGCTTGGTTGTTTACGATAGACGCCCGTAACGATAAGTGATTGTTTAAAAGACACTCTTCTGAAAAGCGTATGGTCTGTAAACGACTCTTCCCTTCTCTTTTTTTCTTTTCTTTCTAAATATAGGTCATCACAGCCTCAAAACCCACAACAATTTGAAGATGTAACAGTTGTCCACCGTTCGATAATACGCTGAATGGGCCACTTCGTGAGAGGATCAAAAACTCAACCTTCGCCCTGCTCAATAATTGATGAGATTGATTATACAAAAACTATCACGTTTGCTCAATTTATATTAATTATATACCTTTGCGTTTTTTACTTCATAATTCTACAATTAAACCGATAACTTTACTAAACATTTTTTGGTCCTTCGAGCCGGATACGTACTCGGGAAAAAAGGTTGGGCGACGGCTATTACGCAATTGTCAAACATCTTTCGTTAATTCTTTCTAACTCGGGTTATTCTTGGCAAACGATCGATAGGAAAGAGACATAATCTTTCCGATGGTTCCATTTCCCTGCCGGGAAAAAAGCGTAAAGACTTCATTATTTCATTATAGACTTTCTAATCAGAATTGAACGATATTCACGTACTTTCAAGTTTTGGAAATACTTGCTGCGGCGCCGGTCACAAGACTGGACGCTCATAAACATTCAAGGCATTAAAGATTTTAGTAAATACGCATGCTGTGTCACTTATCTCGAATTGAGTCTCACGATCGAAGTCATACGACAATACGTGATTCCCGTATCTTTGCTGCGTCCCGCATCGGTCGGACTTCACAATCTTACCACACGCGACCGTTTGGTAGAGCATTGATTACTAATATATTGCATAAACACGAGTCGCTGCACATTGCGCGCTCGTTGGATTACATATGTCTAACATATCTGTGATATATTATTACATGTTATCTTTATTCTGAATGACACCCTATATGGTATGTTCCAATGTGTTCTATTGTTCTCATGTAAATGTTCTCTTAATTCTACATGATACCTTGCATTTGCTCAAGTCATGCTCCAACGAGATCAAGAGTTTTCTTTAATTTCTTATGTTCTGACAAAAGTAAGAGTTTTCAATAATTTCTTACGTTAGTTCTTTATAGTTGTTACGATTCCTGGTAACTTGCAAAACTCTTCATTTATTACGTTATTGCTTATCACGAGACACGGTAGTGTCTCGCGCCAAGTGTAAGCGAAGCTAGTACCACGCGCGCGAGACCGACCGTGTAAGTTTACGCGAGTACACGATTTGACGGGCCCTCAGATTTTTTTTTCTCAACAATGGCTGATCCCACGAACTTGAGACTGCGCTTAATCGACAGCTTGGGTACGATTTGCATAATAAAACTATTTTTACTTTTTTCCTACGTGCTCCATGAGTAGAGATATTGCAATGCAAAGTCCAGAAGTCTGAATTTTTCTGAATTTTCACGTAATTTTTTAAGAAACGTCGTCATCGTGGTCGTCGTCGTCGTCGTCGTCGTTATCAACCAGGCCAAAATCCATCTCACTTTTCTGCCGCAACGTGGCATTGGCGCTGCTGTCGCGTATCTCACGTAGTGTCTCGCGCCAAGTTTGAATAAGG
>NW_011958599.1:0-1607 GCF_000949405.1 Vollenhovia emeryi | reverse complement strand
TACAGCCGAAATTGGCGTACAGCCGAATTACCGAGGCTACGCACAAACAATACAGCTCCAGTCTACGAGAATGGTGGAAATTCTGCAACAAAAAGAAGATAAACGTTTACGAGGCTTCTACTACTGAGATCCTCCTGTTTCTTACCGAACAATTCAGCGCAGGAGCATCCTATGGTTCATTAAATTCTGCGCGTTCAGCAATAACGCTGGTTTCACAAGAAGATTTCGCGAGAAATCCAGCGGTGCAACGGTTCTTCAAAGGGGTATATAAATTACGACCGTCAAGACCGAAATACAACTACACTTGGGACCCGGAGGTAGTACTATCGTTTTTGGGAAACTCCTCCGAATGATGCGTTAAGCTTGCAACAACTTAGCGAGAAAACTATTACCCTTCTCGCTTTAACCACAGCCCATAGGCTGCAGACTTTCTCAAGGATCAGAATTAATAATGTGTCGCAGAATTCGTCTATGATAGAAATATTGATCCCGGACAGAATCAAAACATCTCGGCCAGGTAGCTATCAACCTCTATTATTCCTATGCTTCCTGCAGGATAGGCCCAAAGTCTGTGTAGCTAGCACAGTGCTGGCATACGTCTCAAGGACAAAGAACTTAAGGACAAATGTGGAAAGACTTTTTATAACTACCAAGAAACCTCACGGACCAGCGTCATCGCAAACTCTGGCAAGATGGATAAAATCCTGTCTATCACAAGCGAACATAGACACGACTATTTTCTCAGCATATAGCACGAAACACGCGACAATATCAGCAGCGACATTGAAGGGTATAGACGTGGATACGATACGTAGAACCGCGGGTTGGTAAAAGAAGTCCAATGTCTTCGCTCGGTTCTACAACAGGCCCATATTACCGGATCGGACGGCTTTTGCAAGATCTATCCTTGAAAAGGGTAGAAGAAAGAGGGAGTGAAGATTGGCTCCGTTTGTTTCTCTAAACATCTACAAGTTAAATCTCGAAGACGAGGCTCGAATATAATTAAACGATCAAACGAACTTACCAGTAAGTGACGTTCGATCGGGATTATATGAAGAGCCTCGTCGAGAGATTCGGTCCCACCCAAAAAATTACCCCAATCCCTATCCAATCTTCTCTCCATACGTACGATCTCTAAACGAATGAAGGCATCATGGCCGGGCGGGCCGGGCCCTACAGCGGAAGGTCGTGGCGTGCCATCTTCACTGTATCGTCGAAACCTCTCCAACATGGAGAGATCTCGTGGCTTCGTATGTTCCCGTTGGGTCAGGATGGAAATGAATAGAATGCGTGGTTTTGAGCCAGTGGAGAAATTCCTTTATTGGCTCGTGGGGAAAAGCCTTGCGGCATAAAAATCCCTATGATCTTTAATCGAGTATGTGTGTTGTACAACAAGTGAAATTCGTGTATGTATCGAGTGAACGGGGCCCCGCGATAATGCAGAGATTCTCGCGCCAAGTGTGACCACGAGCTGAATCTCGTCCCGAGTCTAGGCTCGGTGACTCCGGCTGACGAGACACAACAATGTCTCGCGCCAAATATGACCACGAGATGATTCTCGTACCGAGTCCAGGCTCGGTTGTGACGGGTCACGAGACACAGCAGTG
>NW_011958598.1:0-1607 GCF_000949405.1 Vollenhovia emeryi | reverse complement strand
TAAAGCCTATCACACAATGCCAGGCAACAGGCAATAGGAATAGAGAATAGAATTTTTGACGCGTTGGATTCGTCAGAAATTTTCTACCAACCAATCCAACGCGTCAGAAATTCTATTCCCTGTTCCTGTTGCCTGTTGCCTGGCATTGTGTGATAGGCTTAACCGTTACGCCCGGTCTACAATGAGTTGTTAGTCAGAAGTCGGAACTATATGTCGGTCCTTTTTCTTCCACCCAGAAAGGAAAAGGATCAACATATAGTTGCGACTTCTGACTAACGACTCATTGTAGACCGGGCCTTATCGATCGGTCATCGTGGGATCCGCCGTCGCAAGGTAAGTGCACCTTGTTGCAATACCGACGACGCGACAGTTATCTATTGCGGGTGGTTGCTCATAACCCTCTCGAGCGGCAATAGATGGCGTGCGGCAATAGATTTCGTTAGAGTTCCTCTAGTAAGAGTTTGGCCACCTAGTTAACGATTTTTGATTGGTTCTTCGATCCGCCATATGCAACTGCCAAGAAGGGCGGAAAAAGTAAAATCCTAATTATTGAATGTAGCGAATAACTTTGAGAACTATATTTCTTAGATCTGTACATATTTGAAAAGTTTCAATAAGTACTAAATTACGCTTTAGATTATTTTTTATAGAAACGATTCATGATTTAAGCAATGCTTTACTTCTAGTAAAATAGGTTAGTACAAGTCTTGTTTGGTTTATATCAACTAATCTGTTTATACAAATTACGTGTAAGTATTCTTTTAAGAGTATAAGTACCAAATAGGAGATTCAATTAGTATATCTTCCATTAAATTTATGTAGTAAGTTGGATAAAGTGCTATAAAAATATACAAATATTGAAATAACTATGTCTGACTTATTTGGAATTATTTTTCTTGAGAGGTTAATAGCAAATTTATATGTAAAACTTTTAATATAATCATTTGCAGTATCAAGTGGACCGTAGCCACATTCATGTATCGCGCCAATCCCCTTCCACTGTTTGGCTATAAATGGCGTACGGTGTCCGAACTCTTACTAGAGGAACTCTAGATTTCGTGACGGGGCATAGGATATCGCGTTTAAACGAAATAGGATAGGGCATAGGATATCGAGTTTAACAGAAATAATTAATTTTCGGGACCTGCGATCTTTTTGCGCCAACCTTAGAGGTGAAGCATCTCGTCGTCGAGAACGACTTTCACGTTTCGGGTGACACGAGACTGCTAGATTTCGTACCCGGGCATAGGACATCGTGTCAGAACGGCAAAATTTTTATTTTTCTGCACCTGTCATATGCGCAACGTCACTTTAAAATAAAAAGTAATATGTCACTCACTGATACGAGTCGCAACAGCAAAGTTGTACATCGCTAACTATATATGTATGTTAAACTGTAACAATACAAAAATGTATACGATTATTATAGACTAATTATGCAAAATCGAAACTATTGTATTAAATATACTTTATATTTTATATTTAAAAAAATGGGTATTTATTAAAACAATTATATAGAATACTAAAAGTCTTCCTTTTAAATATGAACTCACAAAATTTTATACGTACGGTTTTGTCTCTAACACTTATTCGAATGCTCGTTGGAA
>NW_011958597.1:0-1607 GCF_000949405.1 Vollenhovia emeryi | reverse complement strand
AGAGAGAGAGAGGCGAATGTGACTTTTTTCCTTGATGAAAAACGAATGTCTCGCGCGGATGAAGCCTCTGCACGCGCACCTACTCGTCAACTACTTTAGGCTTCTCGGAGAGAGCCCTTGATTTCGCAATCCGTACCAAAGTCTTGCGGCGCATGAAACGAGGGTGGAAGAGAAAGGAAGAAGAAACGCGCCACGCCTAAGTCCGTCGGAGTAAGGGAGAGAAGACGCCCCCCGATGTCGGTACCCCCTCGCGGTGTAGCGTTTGCAGGAGACGACGATTCCCTTTGCGAGGAATAAATCCTGATGGGACAGGGTGGGGCATATTTACAACCTGCAAAGAGAAAGAGAAACGTCGAGGAAGAGGAAGGAAGAGGGAACCGGGGAACCGTAGAAGGGGCACGAGAAAGAGGGCGATGAGAGTGAAGCATCCTCGACAATTCTAGGATACTCCTTGCCGGTATCCTGGGGTCCTTGCTGCACAAGGACCATTCTCTTCCTCTTCCTCTTCTTCAATGCACTCGTTTCTGTACGGACGTCTTGTCTTTTCTCCCTCTCTCTCTCTCTCTCTCTCTCCTTCCCTCCTCTCCTCGTCCCTTCCACCACGATCGCCTCTCTTTTTATCGCACGCCCCATCGTTCACCTCTTTTTCGTTACGTTTCACCGATATACCTTTCCTTGTTCCTTTCTCCATCGGTTTCGTCTTTTGTCAGACAGCCACCTTCGCGACGCTCTTCTTACTCTTCGGGATCCTCCGCGCCGTCCCTGCGACTCTTCAGTCTCGTTCCGTCCGCGTGCCCTTCTCGTTTACTTTACCAAGTGATCATGTATAGGATCAGATATCACCTAATCGCGATCCTCGGGATAGAGAAGTCTCTATCTTGTTACTTGTAGTAACTGTACCCAATACGGTCTACTTCAGGTGCGAGAACTTTCACACATTTTTTTTTAATGAAGATATTTGCTTGGCTATTCTTCGAAACGTTTGCTCGACACCATCGAGAATTTTAACATCGGAAGAGTTTACTTTAGAGATTCGAGACAAAAGGACGAGTATGGGAGGGAAAATAAATGGATGAGAGGGGAAAGAAAAATAGTAAAAAAATAACGAAAAGAAATGAGCTGAAATTTACAATGCCAATCAGAATTTTGTGCATTCTGCTGCAATCCAGTGCTACATCAACGATGAAGAACGGATCCAGCGTTGCCTGTTTCGAGTGGTATCACGTAGAGTGTGACCTCAGTGGGGAAAATCCATATTTCCGATGCATTCATTGCAAAAACGATGATCAAAAGCCGTAATGTCCGTTTGCCCCTTCGGGAATTACGTCGTTTTCTCATCACGTAGGCCGGATAAAAATTCAAATTTAATCTAACAGTTTATGCTTACAGTTCACGGTAATTATTTAGATTAACACACCCACCTCCAATAACCTTGGGCTTGACATATGTTGTCAAGGTTACCCTCCTGAGTAACGCTCAGAAGGATTTAGCCGGCGCTCGTTGTTTATTAAAAAGTTATAAAGAAAAGAAGTTTCGCAAATGCTATGTAGTTCACGATATCATGTACGTTTAGGATGGCCTCACGTGGAAAGTTTCTGACACCAGAC
>NW_011958596.1:0-1607 GCF_000949405.1 Vollenhovia emeryi | reverse complement strand
AATACGACATTTCAGGGACACTATACCTATTTTGAATCACCCTGTATACCTATTTTGAATCACCCTGTATAATCTATACTCTTTTAATCTGTTTGACTGCGCTATCTTTTAATATGTTCTGTCTTTTTATTTATTATAATTGTAACGCTACTCGCTCTTCCCCCGGATGCGTCCCAGGCGTGGACGCTGGGAAGAGCTTCCTTGCGCTTTCTTACCGTGTTCCGGACCCGTTGCGCTCGCGAGTTCCGGTTCTTCCCCCTGGCCAGATAGGCTCAGCTCGCCAGGGTCGTAAGGAGGAGGTCGGTCAGATTGGGGTATCGCTTGGTATGAAAGAATAGAGAGCGTTTTTACAAAGTGATGAGATCGACTTTATTCCGGCAAGCCCATCGGGCTATAGTTACAGTGCGTTGGATGGTTCGCAAAGCGTGCGAGGGAGGATGGTTTATCGCAGATTTCGTCGTCATTCTACGGTGCAGGCGACAAGCAAAGCGAAGGCGTGCGGCGGGCTACATTGGGTACGCAGCTGTTATAAATACAAAGGAAAGCGGGGTACTGTACGGCGCGTGAACTTAGAAGCGTGAAGCCACAACTGGTGCTCACCGCGATAATAGGGATTTCCAACAGTACTGGACTTACTCTAACCGGCTATGAAATGGAACGTAAGCGGAGTCGCGAACGGCGCGAAGCTAACTAAACGCGAGTAACATAAGGCATAGGCGGAGTCGCGAACGGCGCGGAATTTGGTAAATATGTAGAAAAGGTCACACCTCACCGATTTCATCGCCACTTAGATATGTTGTAGGGGAGAGTTTTCTGAGTAATTCCCCGCAAGAATCAAGTGGGGGACGGCATTGGTTTAGGAGATATAACAAATTGAAAACTAAAAATTTTAATACTTTTTCTTAGTAATTTTTATTAAAATGCCTGTGTAGCTACCTTTAAAATCATAAACAAACTACCATTTTCATTTACAAGGTCACACCTGCCCTGTCCCGCAACGGTCGGTACGGATTGAACACACACACGCACACACGCGCGCGCGCGCGCGCACGCTTAATTCTTCTCGCGGCACAGACTGACCGAGCAAGCGAGATCCACTCTACACCTCTGACATGGTTTGGGTATGGTTATATTTTAACGAAGTGGAGCCCCCCGAAGGGGGGGGCGGAACATACTGTCTCCACGCATGTACTTCCACCATTGTACTGTTCCACATAGGTTTGCAACTTTCCACGTGAAGCGAGATCCACTCCACACCTCTGACATAGGGTGAGTAGGGTTATTCTTAACGAAGTGGAGCCCCCCCGAAGGGGGGGCGGAACGTACTGTCTCCACGCATACATTTTTCTACCCACATATAAGTCACTCCCCTCCAAATGTAGATAGAAAAATGTATGCGTGAAGACAGTATGTTCAGCCCCCCTTCGGGGGGGCTCCACTTCGTTAAAAATAACCCTACCCACCCTATGTCAGAGGTGTGGAGTGGATCTCGCTTGCTCGGTCAGTCTGCGCCGCGAGAAGAAGCGTGCGCGCGCGCGCGCGTGTGTGTGTGTGTGTGTTCAATCGTTTGTACCGACCGTTGCGGGAGGGGGCAGGTGTGACCTTGT
>NW_011958595.1:0-1607 GCF_000949405.1 Vollenhovia emeryi | reverse complement strand
GTGTGTCCGGGTACGGTGTGCAGGTAAGCACGCGTGCGCAGTGTCGAGAAAGCTCGACTGTGACGGAGTACTCTCCACCGCTGGTTGCCCACTGCGTAGCGTGCGACAGGATTCGGGTATCGAGACTTGCGGATGAGCGCGTCGTGCTCGGAAGCTCGTCTCCAAGGGAGTGCTCTTTTTAGCCCGGTTACCCCTTTTTATAGGGGCTAATCGTTACGGCTAATTAATCTGTGCGAGTGTGTGCGTGCGTAGCGGCGCGCGCCGCTTGCGTATGGCTCGTCGCCGCGTCGCGCGCTCGGGCCTGGTCGTCGGTCTCCGGGGCCGTTCGCGGCCCCAGCTGATCGGCGCGTTTGGCTCGCGGCCGTGACGCGCGATCGGGTCCGTTTGGCGGTCTCCGAGGCCGCTCTTGGCCCCGGCCGATCGGTTCGGCGCGTCGGTGTGTCGCGGTCTTATGAGGCGCTATGCGCCTGTGTCTCGCCCGACGGATATTCGGTCGGGCGGCATCCGGCGGTTGTAATGCCGGGAACGGTGCATCGGGGGGTGCATCGTTACAAGTTGATAGTACGGATACCTAAGCTTTGTTTTTCATATTTAATTTGATTTTATACTATATAATACTTAGAAAGAATCAACTAATTGAATACATTTTCTTTGTAACACTTAGAAAGAAATATAAGTAGATATACTAGGCCGGTTCTGGATCATTTGTTTAAACAATCTGTTATGCCGCTGACTAGGCCAGGACATGGGTAGTCGGGATCGTTGCCAGGAGCACAAATGCGCGGTGTCGAAAGGCCATATGCCAATATATTAATCAAAACCTTTTTTATTAAAAATCTACATAGATACGTACACTCGTATAGTTCACTTAAGATTGCCTTCCTTCCTTCCTTCCTTTCCATTCCTTTTTATATCAATCGCGCTTGGCCCTGTTGTCAGGCCGCTTATTGTTTAGTAAGCAGTTGTTCCGTTAGCAACTGTATGCGCGGCTTCGATGGATTCGTACTTTGCTCCGGATACTCGTTTTCGTCGCATGCGGCAGGTGTTATCTAATACCTTGCCGCGTGCGAAGTCGTCGTCTGATGTGCGGTATATCGCACTCATGACACCCTTCCCCCCTAATGGAAAGAAAGCGAGGGAGCGAACTTTATTTTTATACCCACTTAATGATAAAGTTTACATGTTTTGCTAAGTCTATGCCTACACTTGATTATCTTCCTCTATGGTAGCTGGCTTCGTTGCGTTCCCTTTTTTGTTTTTTAGTTTCTTTATTATTATATATGTTATTATTATTGCTATAAAAACAATGGTAACTCCGCTCGTTGTCATAGGGTATATAAATTGCTTATGGTGATAAAAGGGTTCTTGGCTATTTTCCAATTTTGCTTCCTCATAGAGGAAGCTTTGTTTCGATGCGAAAATTTTTTTTTGGGTTTTCTATGCCAATGGGTTCAGAATGTTTAAAAAACTAAAAAAAATACACTTATTTAATAAATGTGGGTGTGTGTGTGCGTGCGCAATAATTGTTATCGCTCCCACCTTCGCAATTTTCGAGATATCCACCAAAAAACACACTTTTTTCCAAAATGTGTGTGTGTGTGTGTGTG